>NC_088352.1:13717500-13720000 GCF_036884655.1 Musa acuminata AAA Group | reverse complement strand
TTTTGCTTCTTTCGATAGGCAAGATCTTTCTTCTCTTTTTGAGAAGTGCAAGCTTGCAAGTTTTACTTCCTTAGCATGCTAAGAAGTTTACTTTCATTTTCAATGCACGAGCTAGCAAAACCTTCTCCCCCTTTAACAATGTCAAAAATAAAGGGAGGACTCAATGGCTAAAAATTTCAACCATTCAACAAGCTAAATATGCAAAGAATTCATGAAATATATCAATAAGGATCAATTCATGAATACCAAAGATATGATTCATGGTTCATTAAAATTCTTCTTAACAAGTTGATGATCAAGATTCATATAATTCATAATAAAGCAAATTGATGTACAATCATCACATAAGGCATACAAGGCAAAGAAATCTTGTTATTTCTATATTATGAAATATATGATATCAAGGCTCATGATTCATTTGAAAAGATATAGTACAAAGAGCAACTTGAAACATTCTTATCAAGATCACATTTTAAAATATTTCAAGTATCAAGTGTTTAGAGATAAAAAGTTCAATACATTGTATGAAAAAAAAGAAATATATAATATCAAGTTTTATCATCATGCAATGTAGCAATTAAAGATTTGCAAGTTTAGCATTTTTGCTTTTCTTGAGATAGCAACTGTTTGCTTCTCTACAAGCTAGCAATTTTTACAATATGCAAGTTTTACTACATACAAGCTAGCAAATTTAAAGATTTGCAAGTTAGCATATTTGCTTTTCTTTGTGATGTGCATGGTAGCATTTCTTTGTAATGTTCAAGATAGCAAATTGTACATTATGCTAACTAGCAAATTAAAGATGTTCAATAAAGAAAGCTCTTTCTTCTCTTTTGAGAAGTGTCATTTTTGCTTCCTTAGTAAAATGCCAACCTAGCAAAGGACAATGTTTTACATGAGGCAAGCAAGCAATTTGGCAAGTGTTCCATTTGCATCTTCTCTTTAGATGTGCAAGAAAGTAAGCAAGTTTTTACATTTTCTTGACTTGTGCAAGCTAGCTAATTTCTTTTTGAGATGACCCTTTACATCAATTCAAGATAGCACATTAGCAACTCTTTCTCCCCCTTTGTCATTAGCAAAAGGAAAGGAAGATTCAAGTCATGAATATCAAAATAATAATTTTATCATGAATATTTCATCATTGCGTGCATCATTATCATACGTTAAAGTATTGCATACATAATACCAAATTATCATATATATTTTTAAAATATATAAACTCATCATTATATGCATGATTCCAAATCATCATTTATGTTATTTCAATCATTTTTTCAATTATCACTATAACTCATCATGCACAAAATGTAAAATTATCTAACATGATACAAACATTTATTTTCAAAATATTTATCACTATTTTCATGTATGATAATAAAGTATTCATGATACCAAACATTAAATCAACTTTTTTAAGTATTTATCACTTCATGATTGTTGGTACCAAACATTTATCATTTAAAGCATTCATGATACACATCATATACAATACATCACATACATCATCATAATAAAAAACATATGCATCATTCCAAATCATAAACATTTCAAATCATCATGGTATTAATCTATCAAATTGCATCCTGCTATGCATGATCATAACTTGCTCCCATTTTATCATTGTAAACAAGAAAGAATATGGGAAGAACAAAATAGTGCATAATATTTCAATTATTTCAAGGCATACAAGCCATAAATCCAATGGCATCATGTCATGAAAGATAAGACCTCTTGAATTACAAAATACATGATTCATTTTATCAAATATCTTCTTTAAATAAAATATCAAGAAAAATCATAGGAGTATAAAGAAGAGATCTTGTTTTAAAAGAAAATCAAGTAATAAATCCAAGAAATCAAGATTATAATTTGAATACAAACTCATTCAAATTCAAATCGTCAAATTCATCAAAATCTCAACATTACTTTCAAGAGATTCAAAATGGTATACATAGATTTATCATAATAAACATCAAGATCAATAGGATAGAGAAAAATAATTTTTCAAGGAAAAAATATTTTCCTCTTTTTAGTTATTTCAATTCATATGATTTTATTTCACTTATAGCAAATAAAAACATGTATCATGTTTAAAATCGAATGTGTAAGATTTATTACAACAAAGATTAATAAGGCACTTTCATTATGGTAAAAATCAATAATCCATAAATCACAAGATTCATCATGCATAATTTCGAAATTTATTAAGCATGATCATTATGCATGACACTAAAGCATAGTTTCAACATGTTTAATATTTTCATTACATCATTATGCAATGGTTTCATTGAACATAATTTTGAATGATTCTTATAGATAACTAAAACTTTTTTAGTTTTAATTTATGTGATTGACTTTATATTAGCATGCTCAAGTTTTGTTCTTATGTCAAAAACATACATCATGTTTGAAAACCAAAGACAAGATTCATAAAAAAATCATCAAGCCTTCCATATAAAAACCATGCATTATCATTGAAAGTCAATATGGAAATCATCAA
>NC_088352.1:13435000-13710000 GCF_036884655.1 Musa acuminata AAA Group | reverse complement strand
AACCGAATTATGTGCTAACTACGAATTTTAAGGCATACACAAAGTTAGATAAGTCCGATAAGTCTAGGTTTATTCTAGCGAGCTTCCGATGACCTTCCGGCGAACTTCCGATGGTCTCTCGATAATGTTCCAGTGGACTTTTGGCAAGCTCCTAAACTTCACAATGATCTTCTTCACGAGTTTCGATAAGCTCCTTTGGCAAGCTCCTGGACTTATAGGTCAATTCCGGCGGAACTTTCGATGAATGTTCGAACTTCCGACGAACTCTCAAACTCCCAACGAAATCTCGTTCTTGACTCCGAGACTTCATTTTGTTTTATGTCTTGATCACTATCATAGTTAATCCTACACACTTAAAACATACTTCGATCTTAGATAACTATTACAAAGCTTGAATTAAATATTGTTTGACATGTCATTAGTGTTGAATCTCATATTTTGATGATGAAACCAATTGATAAGTGTTTATGATTTGATCTGCATTTTGAGTGACGCAGGATGCTTCGATCAGGGAGAGACATTTAAAGCAGGAAGAATCATGTTGGGCTGGAGAAACATGTCAGAAGATTGGACGTCGCGCTGAAGGATTAGTCGACATATCGACAGAAGGCTTCGGGCCATAGATTTGGGCATTAGCCCAAGAAGAGCGAATATTGCACTAAGGATATCAGAGTTGCAGAGTTCAACAAGCCGATTAGGTAATAGGCTACAAGAGAGGACGATGCACCGAAGAATCGGATGAAGCGTCGATGGACTAATAACATGTCGGACAACATGATTCATGTTTAGTATTAATTGTCTAGATCGAAGTATGTTTTACATGTGCAGGATTAACTACGATAGCAAGGCATAAAGCAAAATGAAGTCACAGAGTCAAGGACGTGATTTCGTTGGGAGTTTGAGAGTTCGTCGGAATTCTAGACATCCGTCGAAAGTTCTATAGGAACCAGCCGAGAAGTCTAGAGCTTACTAGAAGAAGCTCGTCGAAACTCGTCAAGAAGATCATCATAAAGTCTAGGAGATTGTTGGGAGTCTACTAGAACATTGCTGAGAGATCGTCGGAAGTTCACCGGAAGCTCATCGGAATAAATTAGACTTACGAACTTGTTTAGCTTAGGAAATGTCTTAGAATTCGTAGTTAGCACATAATTGGGATTGGAATTGGGCTAACCAAATTAGGAGCCAGTTGGGCCCATGTAAGAACTGTATTAGGCCTAATGAAAAGGCCCAAATAGTGCCCCAAGAGGTGACACCATCATGGCATAGTCTTTGAGACTATGTTAGATGGTGGTACTGCTAGTTTGGGTGGTGGAACTGCCCCTAGCAGGGTGCCAGGCAGTGGTACTCCTAGTGGTAGGGAGCCAGGCGGTGGTACTGTCAGACTGGGTGGTGGTACCACCCAGTGCATTATCAATGTCAGACTGACACCGGCGGTGGAACCGCCCAGCATAGGCGGTGGTACCGCCCGTACCCAGGAAACCCAAGATGAGATGTTTTTAGGCTCCAAGTTTGAATCAACTTGAGGCCTATAAATATCCCTCTCATCCCTAGTTAAGAAACACAAGTATTGAAAGTAAAAAAGGAAAGAAACTCTGCTATAATCTTGTGTGAAACTCCTCTCAAAGTTCTAAGTGTTAGAATAGTTTGAGAGAGGAGTGAGTGGGGGTGTAAGGGTTATCTCCTAAACCCAGTAAAAGGAGAAGGAGCTATAAAAAGGAAGTTGATCTTCGCCTATAAAGGAAAATCGATAGTGGATGCCGGTAGTCTCGACGGAAAAGGAATCAGTGGAGTGGATGTAGGTCATGACGACCGAACCACTATAAAATCGGCATGTTCTTCTCTGGTTTGCATTTCTATATTTGAGCAATTTACATTACTATAAACCTCTTAACTTGCTTTACATCCACTATGCATCTTCTATATGCTTTCAAGCTATCTTTACGAAAACGCTTTCTGCTAGTCATAGGTGCCCGACAAGCCAATCACATGAGTGATGGCACGTGTGACTTGATACAAAATCTTTTTGCTTATTATATTTTGGCGTATATCACTTTATAACTATTGCATAAATGCATATATATATTGTGATGTCCTTGGATTTGTGCAATGGGAATCGGATCGTGATGAGATCACGATAATGAGATCGATTCACCTTTAAACACATATCCTAAATAATCCTAGTCATAGGTTACTCGAGAGGGACATCGTGATAACCGGACAGACTGGTGTGCCGTATACCCATCCATATGATGGATGCAGTTGGTCTCATAGCTGCTTGTGTAGGGACACTAGGGATACAATACAGGTGCTCATTGGAGAATGAGTTCACTGATTGATCCGCTTACGGAATGCTGGATGGTTGATGATGCCTTATTGTCAGACAATGATTCCGTAGTCCTAGTAGTGTATTTGGTCCTTAGACTTGAGACTAAAAAGGATGTCCTGTATGAGTGCTCCACTCTTTGATACCAGACTTATAGGTTTGGCTATGCTAGATCTAGTACAACTGGTCATTGGGAGTGGTAGTCGACCTTACGAGGGCTATTGAGTGTCGATAGAGGATCATCCACTCTCGGCGTCATGAGAGGAATATCCCATGTGTTTTTGCTCAGATAAATCCCTGGCTAGGGTCATTCGGGTTGAGAGAGAAAGATTTCTCCGGGAGAATCCGATTAGAGTGAGACTCGAGTAGAAACCGTATGGGTCTAACAACACCATGCTCGATATACGGTCTCTGGGATATTAGATGGATGATGGACTATAGATACATGGTAACTGAGGACAAACAGGTCCAATGGATTGGATTCCCTTGTATCGTCTAGGGACTACGGCGTAGTGGCCTAGTATGTCTGTAGTCGATGAGTCGAGTGAATTATTATAGAGATAATAATTCACTGAGTTAGAAAGAGTTCTGATAGGTATGACTCACGGCCAGCTCGATATTGGGCCTAGAGGTTCACACACATATGGTAGGCATTGCGATGAGTAGAGGTTCGGATATGAGATATCCGACGGAGCCCTTGTCTTATTGGATGCAGATCCAATACCCACTAGGGAGGACCCATTAGGGTTTGACAGGGTACTCTATAAATAGGAGGGATTCAGAGCCTAGTTTTGAGGAGCGTCGTCGTAACACTACTGTGTGGATCACCGTTAGAGAGGAGGATGCTTAACCTCCTTCACCCTCTCCTAAGGATCTGCAAAGAAATAGGGAATACGATCTCCCTAGGTAACACAATCTACTCTATACGCAGTTTTGAGTTTTGCGGATTTTGCGCACCAATCTTCGCACGACGACGAACATCTTTTTGGGAATGGGGGATTTTGTTTTCTTGTTCTTCCGCTGCGCATGTTGTTGAATCTAGTATTTTGATGATGAAACTACTTAATATACATTTATGATTTAATCTGTGTTTTGAGTGACGCAGGATGCTTTGATCAAGATGAGACAATTAAAGTAGGAACATCATGTTGTGCCGGAGGAACATGTTAGAAGATTGGACGTCGGGCCGGTGGATCGGTCAACGTATCGACAGAAGGCTTCGGGTCGTGGACTCGGGCATCGGGCCAAGAAGAGTGGGTATTGTGCCAAGGATATTGGAGTTGCGGAGTCAACTGGCCGATTGGGCAATAGGTTGCAAGAAAGAACGATGCGCCGAAGAATCGGACGAAGCGTCGAGGGACCAATGACATACCGAACAACTTGGTTAATTGCTTAGGATTAATTGTCTCGATCGAAGTTTTTGTTTTGAGTGTGCAGGATTAACTACGATGGAAGAAAGACATGCAGCAGGAGTTGCGCCAGAGTCAAAACAATGATCACGTTGGGAGTTCGAGTGTTCTACGGAAGTTCGGACGGTCGTCGGAGGTTCTGTGGGAACAAATCTGAGAAGTCCAGGAGCTTGCCAAAGAAGCTCGTCAGAACTCGCCAAGTGGATCATCGTAAGTCTAGGAGTTTGCCGGAACTCTGCAGGAGCATCACCGAGGGTTTATCGGATGATCGACGGAAGTTTGCCAGAAGCTCGCCGGAAGAAGCGATTGACGTACCGGAGCAAGTTGCAGTAAATGTCTTAGGAAATAATCGTAGTTAGCACAATGATTAAGTTAGAAATGGGAGGTGATCCCATTAACTTAATCTTGGGGCAATCGGGCCCCTGAAAGACCCAAATTAGGCCGAATGGATCAACCCATTCGGACCTGAAATAGTGCTAGGAGGTAGCACCGCCCAGGAGGTAGTCTCCAAGTGTGACTGGGCGGTGCAACTGCCCCAGCCAGGAGGTGGCACCACTTGGGCTCAGTCTCCAAGCGAGACTGGGCGGTGCAACCTCTCTTGACAGGAGGTGGCACCGCCTGAGCTCAGTCTTCGAACTCTGCCAGGCGGTGCAACCGCCCCAGTCAGGAGGTGCAACCACCTGAGCTCGGTCTTCGAGCTCTGGCAGAGAGGTGCAACCGCCCTTGACAGAGGCAGCACCGCCCAGAGGCTCAATCTTCGAGCTCTGCCAGGCGGTGCAACCGCCCCAGTCAGGAGGTGCAACCGCCTGATCCCGGAATTCCGGGAATTGATAGTTTTGAGCTCCAAATTTGAACTGGGTTGGGGCCTATAAATACCCCACCCATTCAGCACTGAGAGAGTAAGAACTTACCCAAAATCTTGATATTTTTTAGTGATTTTTAGATCTCAAAATTGTTGTAAAGGCCAAAAGTTTTTCTCCCTCTGTTCTTCCAAGTTCTGAGTTGTAAAGAGAGGAGAGAAATTTCTGTAAGGGTTGTCTCCTAAGCCCGTCAAAAGGAGTGAAACTGTAAAAGGGTGGTTGGCCTTCGCCTATTGAAGGAAGGCCTCTAGTTGACGTCGGTGACCTCGTCGGTGGAGGAAGCCAAAAGTGGAGTAGGTCAAGATTGACCGAACCACTCTAAATATCGGTTTGCATTTACTTTGAGCATTTTATCTTTACTGCAAACCTCCTAAATAGCTACTGCCTTCTGCGCTTTTACGAACGAGTTTCTAAGTTCAAAGCTTTCCGAATCTGCGTTTAGACGTAAATCGACTTTTTCGTACGATCATCATATTTCAGTTTACGTTTACGTTTTGATCTCAATCATAACTGCAAACTGCCTTCTGCGCATTTATAAAACGTATCTCAAAGTTTAGTATCTTCAGAATCGGCATTTAGATGTAAACCGATTTTATCGTACGAACGTCGCATTTCAGTTTGCGCTTGCTTTCTGATTTCCATCATAAACTGCAAACTGCCTTCATAGATTTACTTTAACGTCATCTCGCCTAATCTTAAGTTAAAGTAATCTTAGAATCAGCTTTTACATCGAAATCATTTGTTATCGAACGAACGCAGCTTTCGATTTTAATCGCTGAAAAAGATTTCCGCTGCACTAATTCACCCACCCCCCTCTTAGTGCTCTTGATCCTAACAATTGGTATCAGAGCCCGGTATTTCTCATTTCGGACTTACACCCGAGAGAAATGGCTCTTCATGGCTTTCAAGAAGGCTTTTCGGTTTTTCGTCCATCGTTGTTTAACGGATTTGACTACACCTATTGGAAGACCCGAATGAGGATCTTTCTTATTTCTATGGATGTTGAACTTTGGAATCTTGTCGAAAACAGTTTTTCGAAGTCTTCTCTTCCAATGATCGAATGGTCGGATTTAGAGAAGAAGCATTTTTCTTTAAACGCAAAGGCTATGAATGCCTTATTTTGCGCTTTGGACAAAAATGAGTTCAATCGGGTTTCTTTGTGCGAAACGGCTTTCAATATTTGGCGCACTCTTGAAATCATGCACGAGGGAACTAGTAGAGTCAAAGACTCGAAAGTTAATATTTTACTGCATGATTTCGAGCTTTTTCAAATGAAGCCAAGCGAAACCATTGGTGACATGTACACCCGTTTTACGGATGTCGTCAATGGTTTAAGACCTCTTGGCAAATGTTTCTTGAATTCTGAACTTGTGAACAAGATTTTGCGTTCTCTTTCTAAGAAGTGGGATTCAAAAGTAATGACTTTACAAGAAACAAAAGATTTAAATATTTTTCCACTTGAAGAACTAATTGGTTCATTGATCACATATAAAATGACATGCAATGCACGTGAAGAACTTGAGAACCACCTTCCAAAGAACAGGAAGGACTTGGGACATAGAACATTTGAAGACCACTCGAGCATAAGCTCAAGTGATGGTGAACTTAAACTACAAATGAAACAAAAATTAAAAAGTAGAAAGAACGGAACTACTTGCTTTGAACGCAAGAAGAAGAACAAAAATTGGGATGAATCGAGCTCCTCCGAAGACGAGGAGAAAATCAACAAAGGCGAGGTGGCAAACTACGCCTTTACGCCTTTCGACGCTAAGGTAATCAAAATGCCTTTAATTTACTTTGAAATTACATGATGCTTTTCATAAAGCATTTTTCTTTTTTATTTTCTTGAAAATTGCATGTTTAATAATTTTATAATGAAAATACAAACAATTAGGAATCATGCTTATCATTCTAGTAATTTTAAAAATAATCATGAAAATTGCATGTTTATGATAAACAAAATGATTTTGATTAAAAATACCTTATGAAATCATGCTATATGTGGTTGAGAAGTAATAATGTGTATCATGTTGATTTCCATTGTTATTTCTCGATTTTGAGTATATGAAATCATGTTTAATTTGAAGTTATGATTAATGAGTATATATTTTTGAAATTATGTATGATGATTCTTGATATTTATGGATTATCGATTTTCATGATAATAACAGTGGCTTTAAAAAAAAAAATTGATGCATGTTTTCATAAATGAAAAGGCATGCTAACATGAAATCGACCACTTAAAATGAAACACTTAAAAAGGGGGAAAATATATTATCAATGAAATCATGAATCTATTTATGTTATAAATTTTGTGAGCCATAAAAATGATTTTGATGATTTAAATTTGAAATGAGTTTTATCAAAATCATATCTTGATTTATCAAATTGAATGAATTGAAAATGAATGATGATTTTTCTCTTGAATGATTGTGACTTGTATTCCTTGTATTCATGATATGATTTTTATGCAATTCTTTGTATTCATGAAATATTTATCTCATCACCCAATTATTTCTTTTTCAATATTCATGAATTTAGTTTGATGTATGCAAATGAGAAGCTTCGATCATGCATAGTAGGATGCAATGTGACAAATTAATACCATGATGATTTGAAATATTTATGATTTGTTATGATGCTTTGGTGATTATGCATGTTCTAAAATGTTATAAAATTCACTAGCTTGCATGATGTAGAACTTAGCTATATTGAACATCACCAAGGAATGCTATCTTGCCTATCTCAAGAAGCAAAAAGTTAACTTGCACATCTAGCAAAACTTATATTTCAAGAAGCAAGAGTTGCTTTCTTGAACATCTCAAAATTGCTAGCTTGCGGGCCTTAAAATGTAGAAATTTTTTGCTAGCTTGTATATGGTAAACTTGCTATCATACTACCATGATGATGAGCATGCCTTATCTTCATGATTATATTTAAAAAACTATGGCAAAAATATGTCCGAATGATTAAACGTGTTAAAATTATTTTTCGGACTTTTTTGATTGAATGATCAAATCACTTGATTGCCATAATGATTTACACAATTACTTGCCATGATTACATGTTGAAAATTATGTGCTTGAATACAAAAATTTTCATGATAATAAGCATGTTTTACCTTCATGATTGTAATTGAATATCTCTAGTAAAACCCTGTCCGAATGTATGAAAGTGTCAAATTTCATTTTCGGATTTTCTTGATCCTAACAATTGGATTTTCTTGATACATTATCCTCTTTCGAACTTAACAAGCATATGTCATATAAAGTTTAATTCACATCATTGATTTTTGACATATGGAATCATCTAGCAAATGCACTTATCATGTGAAAAATATTTTTTGAGAAACATATTTGATGATTCCCTCTTATAAAAGGAAGATATTTTTACATACAAGGATTTGACTCACTTACATATCTTAATCCTTGCAAAAATGAAGTGTGCTTTAATATCTTATCGATTTGAACTTCACATATGGCTTTCCTCCATGTAAAAAGATAACAAATAAAAAGGAAGAAGCAATAAAAGCTATCTCCATGTCATGTTTTCCTCAAGATGTTTGCATAATTGGTATCCTATCACTCACCGTTGGAAAATGATATGAACCAACTTATGGCATCGCACTTATATTTAAAATTTGCTTATATCGTTCTCATTGTTGTTGATGACAAAGGGGGAGAAATATATAAATTGATACTATGAGTGCCATATTTGAAGAATATGAATAGATGTCATGAATGCCATATTATGATGAGATATCAAAAGCAGCATTCATATGAATAGGTGCTATGAATGTCATGTCATGTTAAGATATCAAGAACTTGAATCGTAATTTTACATATTGATATCTTACCATTTGATAATAGCAAACTTGCATGATGGTAACAATAGATATTATGTTTTTCATGCAATGAGTTAAACTTACATCACAAACACTTGATTGTGGTACTTCTCCTTTTTGTTAATGACAAAGGGGGAGAAGTATGTTAATGACATGACATGTTATGCATGACATAAGTTTATGATGACATGCTGCTTGGATTTTTGAATCCAAGAGTTTCTATCAATATGGCATATTGATAGGGGGAGTTTGTTTAAACTCCGGGAGTTAAGTTTAACTCCGTCATCAAGTAGTTGTCATCATCAAAAAGGGAGAGATTGTTGAATCTCGTATTTTGATGATGAAACTACTTAATATACGTTTATGATTTAATCTGCGTTTTGAGTGACGCAGGATGCTTTGATCAAGATGAGACAATTAAAGCAGGAACATCATGTTGTGCCGGAGGAACATGTCAGAAGATTGGACGTCGGGCCGGTAGATCGGTCGAAGTATCGACAGAAGGCTTCGGGTCGTGGACTCGGGCATCTGGCCAAGAAGAGCGAGTATTGTGCCAAGGATATCGGAGTTGCGGAGTCAACTAGCCGATTGGGCAATAGGCTACAGGAAAGCACGATGTGCCGAAGAATCGGACGAAGCGTCGAGGGACCAATGACATGCCGGACAACTTGGTTAATTGCTTAGGTTTAATTGTATCGATCGAAGTTTTTGTTTTGAGTGTGCAGGATTAACTACGATGGAAGAAAGACATGCAGCAGGAGTTGCGCCGGAGTCAAGACAATGATCACGTTGGGAGTTCGAGAGTTCTACGGAAGTTCGGACGGTCATCGGAGGTTCTACGGGAACAAATCCGAGAAGTCCAGGAGCTTGCCAAAGAAGCTCGTCGGAACTCTTCAAGTGGATCGTTGTATGTCCAGGAGTTTGTCGGAAGTCCGCAGGAGCATCACCGAGGGTTCATCGGATGATCGACGGAAGTTCGCCGGAAGCTCGCCGGAAGAAGCAATTGACGTACCGGAGCAAGTTGTAGTAAATGTCTTAGGAAATAATCGTAGTTAGCACAATGATTAAGTTAGAAATGGGAGGTGATCCCATTAACTTAATCTTGGGGCAATCGGGCCCTTAAAAGACCCAAATTAGGCCGAATGGATCAACCCATTCGGACCAGAAATAGTGCTAGGAGGTAGCACCGCCAGGATAGGAGGTAGCACCGCCCAGGAGGCAGTCTCCAAGCGAGACAGGGTGGTGCAACCGCCCCAGCCAGGAGGTGGCACCGCCTGGGCTCAGTCTCCAAGCGAGACTGGGCGATGCAACCTCTCATGACAGGAGGTGGCACCGCTTGAGCTCAGTCTTCGAGCTCTGCCAGGCGGTGCAACCGCCCCAATCAGGAGGTGCAACCGCTTGAGCTCGGTCTTCGAGCTCTGGCAGAGAGGTGCAACCGCCCCTGATAGAGGTGGCACCGCCCAGAGGCTCAGTCTTCGAGCTTTGCCAGGCGGTGCAACCGCCCCAGTCAGGAGGTGCAACCACCTGATCCCGGAATTTCGGGAATTGACAATTTTGAGCTCCAAATTTGAACTGGGTTGGGGCCTATAAATACCCCACCCATTCAGCACTGAGAGAGTAAGAACTTACCCGAAATCTTGATATTTTTCAGTGATTTTTAGAGCTTAAAATTGTTGTAAAGGCCAAAAGTTTTTCTCCTTCTGTTCTTCCAAGTTCTGAGTTGTAAAGAGAGGAGAGAAATTTCTGTAAGGGTTGTCTCCTAAGCCCGTCAAATGGAGTGAAACTGTAAAAGGGTGGTTGGCCTTCGCCTATTGAAGGAAGGCCTCTAGTTGACGTCGGTGACCTCGTCGGTGGAGGAAGCCAAAAGTGGAGTAGGTCAAGATTGACCGAACCACTCTAAATCTCGGTTTGCATTTACTTTGAGCATTTTATCTTTACTGCAAACCTCCTAAATAGCTATTGCCTTCTGCGCTTTTACGAATGAGTTTCTAAGTTCAAAGCTTTCCGAATCTACATTTAGACATAAATCGGCTTTTTCATACGATCATCATATTTCAGTTTACGTTTACGTTTTGATCTCAATCATAACTGCAAACTGACTTCTCCGCATTTATAAAACGTATCTCAAAGTTTAGTATCTTCAAAATCGGCATTTAGACGTAAACCGATTTTATCGTACGAACGTCGCATTTCAGTTTGCGCTTGCTTTCTGATTTCCATCATAAACTGCAAACTGCCTTCATAGATTTACTTTAACGTCATCTCGCTTAATCTTAAGTTAAAGTTATCTTAGAATCAGCTTTTACATCGAAATCATTTTTTATCGAACGAACGCAGCTTTCGATTTTAATCGCTGAAAAAGATTTCCGCTTCACTAATTCACCCCCCCCCCCCCTTAGTGCTCTTGATCCTAACACATGTGATGTCGCCCCCAAGATTTCCCAATAGTGGTATCAGAGCCAGGTTGTTCGTGCGAATGATTGGTTTTGAACTGCGTGTGTTGTGTTTCGGAAGAATTTTGACGTCAAAATCGTTGACGTAAAAATAGGGAAGGGCAGCAACGCTGCACTCGATCTGCGTGCGTCAGTGCAGCCGAAGGCGGGCATCACAGGGGCTGCGTCTGCAGCAGCCGGCCGGCGGCCTGCTTGCAGCAGGCTTGCGTCCGGCGGGGCTAGCAGCCCGTGGGCAGAGGCGCCTACGGCCGCTTCTCCCGCGGGGTGAGGCGCCGCAGGGCAGCGGCGCCTGCCGCCGCTGCTCCCGCGGTTGAAACCCCCCCACAGGGGCGGTCGCTCGGCGGGACAGCACCGCCTGCCGGCGTTGCCCCGCCGGCAGAACCGCCTGCGGAGGCGGCGTGGCCCACGGGGGCGCCCACCTGCAGCGGCAACGCCGCTAGCGGGTGTGTCGCCTGCAAGCGAGGGCAGCGCCCTCGCCCCTCCGCACAGGCCGCCGCCAGCAGGGTGGCGGCGGCAGTAGTAGGAGGGAATTAGGGTTTTCTGAGCAAAAGATAGTTTTGCCCCTCGGAATTTGAGAAATTCTAGTTTCTGTCTTTTGTCCAAATTATGAAAATACCCTTAGGAATTGAGAAATTCCCTACATGTCCCTGATTTCAGAAAATATTAATTAATTAAAAGGTTTAGTTAATTATTATTTTTATTATTATCTAGTAGTCCTACATGATGATGATTAATTATACATGTGATGTGTGATGTATGGACGGATGATCATGGACCGTGTGATGTGTGTACTTGTGATTATTATTATTGAGGTCTACGAGCCTCCATTATATATTCTTGTTTATTGTTAAGTTGTAATCACATGAGGAGGCGCAGCGGGAGCATGGATGCGATAGCGGGACTCAAGAAACGGACGATCGTGATGCATGAAGATGCATCAAGATGTCAACGGAACCGACGAGGATGAGTTGGACGATCACAGGGCATGGAGATGCACCGTTGCACACATAGATCTTGATGTGAGTGATTAGGCCTACTGGCTCGGGCCTAATCATATTAGGTTGTGGTCCATGATCATCTAGTGTGATTGCTTATACACATACTAGATATGTATATATATTTGAATGCGATATAGATATATATTAAATATGTATATGTGTGACATGTCATATTAGGAGACCAAATCATAGAAACATCTCTCGATAATATTAAGTCGGTAAACGTGAGGCAATTAGATTGACCCACGTGGCCTTCCATCATTATTATTAGGAACCGATTCCCGGTGTAGGTTGAGTTGGTCGAGTCCCTCAAGACTCACCTATATCGCGATTCGCTATCTTGCTTACGACATAGAGATGTCACCGGTGACTTGAGGCCATGGTATGCTTGGACGAGTCCCTCGAGGGTATATCATCAAATCAGACTCATCTTGTAACGAAGGTGTTGACTTAACCGAGCATCATGGTTGGTCGAGTCCCTCGAGGTCATGGTGATTCGGAGGTCGAACAGGAGGGGAATTACAAGGAGTTGTGATCGGGAAGAGTTGCCTACCTTTTAGGCTTAGTGTGATTGGTCGAGTCCCTCGAGGTTACACTAAGACGCTGATTGGATCCTGATCCCCACTAGAAGTCTACCGGAGACTTCCGTTTCACGTGCTGAGGGTGTCGCGTGACTCTTAGTAAAATAGTAGGAGCATATTAAGATAGAAGTCCATATCTTGATAGTTTATTTCTTACAAAATCTGCATGTTATTCATTTCTGCTGCATATTTATTTTCAAAAAATGTCGCTTTCAAATCCCTTACGTGGCATACTTGATGTCAACCGCCTCACTGGTCTAAATTATACGGATTGGCTCCATAACTTAAGAATTGTTCTCACAGCGGAGAAAATCATGTACGTCCTTGATACAGTGATGCCTACGCCCGAAGAAGGGGCAAACGAGGATGAGATCGCTCGCTACGTGAAGTACATTGATGACTCCACTCTTGCTCAGTGCTATATGTTGGTCTCTATGACTCCTGAGTTACAGAGACAACATGAAAAGATGGATGCCAGATCCATTCTCCTACATGTCCGTAAATTGTTTGAGGAACAGGGAAGGACTCAGCGATATGAGATATCCAAGAGCCTCTTCCGCGCTAGGATGACTGAGGGGACACCGGTTCAGAACCATGTCCTAAAGATGATTGAGTGGATAGAGAAACTCACAGGTCTATGAATGGTCCTAGAGGATAACTTGTGTGTGGACAATGTGCTTCAGTCCCTACCAGATTCCTTTTCACAGTTAATAATGAATTTTAATATGAACAAGCTTGAGGTGACTCTCCCAGAGCTCCTCAATATGTTGAGGGAGGCAGAGAGTACTATTAAGAAAGAGAAGCTAGTTCTCTACACTAGTGAGACAAAAAAGAAAAGGAAAACAGAAAGGTCCCTTAAGAAGGGAAATGGCAAGGGCAAACCAGGTAAAGCAAAGGTTGCTAAGAAAGACCCAGCAAAAGACAAAGGCTAGTGCTTCCACTGTGGTAAAGATGGGCACTAGAAGAGAAACTACAAAGAGTACCTTGCAGAAAGGGAGAAATAAAAGCTTGGAGAAGCTTCAGGTACATTCATGATCAATCTCCAATTGGTAGATTTTTGTGATAGTGCATTGGTATTGGATACCAGTATTGCTTATTACATCTACTATTTATTGTAAATTCTAGCAAAGCCGAGGGGAGATTGACGAGAGGAATATTGCATAAAGGTTTGTTTATGCAAGATACTACTCCACATATCATGAATGTAAGTGTCTAAGAGGAAACGAGATGAGGTGAACAGTGCATACCTATGGCATTGTAGGCTAGGTCATATCCATGAGGGAATGATTCAAAATTTGCTAAATGATGGATATCTAGATCCATTCGACTATGTGTCATATGCAACTTGTGAGCCTTGCCTTCGTGGAAAACTAACCAACTCTCCATTTAGTGGAACTGGAGAGAGAGCCACTAAGCTGTTGGAACTCATACATAGTGATGTATGTGGACCCATGTCAACTCATGCCATTGGTGGTTACTCCTACTTCATTACCTTTACTGATGATTTCTCAAGGTATGGATATGTGTACTTAATGAAGTACAAGTCCGAAGTTTTTGAGAAATTCAGAGAGTATAAGAATGAGGTGGAGAACCAGACTGGAAAGAGTATCAAAACTCTTCGATCAGATCGAGGAGGTGAGTACTTAAGTACAGAGTTTACTCACTTCCTCAAGGACCATGGGATATTATCCCAATGGACACCTCCTTATACACCTCAGCTCAATAGTGTCTCTGGAAGGAGGAATCGTACGCTATTAGACATGGTATGGTCCATGATGAGTTTCGCTGACCTACCAATTTTATTCTAGGGATATGCCTTAGAGACCACAACTTACCTTCTGAATAGAGTTCCAACTAAGTCGGTAGTGTCTACACCATATGAGATATGGAAAGGGAAGAAGCCTGATCTTAAGGTTGTTAAGATTTGGGGCTGCCCTGCCCACGTTAAAAGACACAACCCTGATAAGTTAGAATCAAGGACAGAGCGATGCAAATTTGTGGGACACCCCAAGGAAACTTGTGGGTATTATTTCTATCATCTCGAGGACCAAAAGATCTTTGTAGCTAAGAGAGCAATGTTCCTTGAGAAGGAACATATTCTTGGCGGAGATAGTGGGAGAATGATAGAGTTGAGCGAGGTTGGAGAACCAAGCTCAAGCATCACTCTACAACCCGAGTATGTTCAGGTACCTAATAGACAAGTTTCAACTTTACGTAGGTCTGATAGAGTATCCCATCCTCCTGAGAGATATGTTGGACATATTAGAGGAGAGGATGTTGAGGATATTGATCCTCAAACCTACGAGGAGGCTATTATGAGTATAGACTCCGGGAAGTGGCAAGAAGTCATGAATTCTGAGATGGATTCTATGTACTCCAATAAGGTTTGGAACCTAGTTGATGCGCCCGAAGGTATTGTGCCCATCGGTTACAAGTTGATCTTTAAGAAAAAGATCGGAGTAGATGGAAAGGTAGAGACCTATAAAGCAAGGCTAGTGGCTAAGGGGTATCGTCAAAGACAAGGTGTTGACTAGGACGAAACCTTCTCACCCGTAGCAATGCTAAAATCCATCAGAATTCTATTGGCTATTGCAACACACTATGATTATGAGATCTGGTAGATGGATGTGAAAATCACATTCCTCAATGGAAACCTCGAGGAGGAGATGTATATGATGCAACCTAAGGGATTCGTGTCCAAGAACTGCCCAAATAAGGTGTGTAGGTTGCTTAGATCCATTTATGGACTAAAGCAAGCTTCCTGAAGTTGGAACATAAGATTTGATGAGACAATCAAATCTTATGACTTCATTAAGAACGAAGATGAGCCTTGTGTGTACAGGAAGGTAAGTGGGAGTGCTATCACCTTTTTGGTATTATATGTGGATGACATCCTCATCATTGGGAATGATGTAGGAATGCTATCCACAGTAAAGACTTGGTTATCTAGACACTTCTCTCTATAAAGGACTTAGGGGAAGCATCATATACCTTGGGGATTGGAATATATAAAGATAGATCCAAGAGGATGCTTGGCTTGTCGCAGTCCAGGTACATAGAAACTATTGTCAAATGGTTTGGATGGAAAATTCCAAGAGAGGTCTCATACCGATGAGACATGGGATATCGCTTTCTACGAGTATATCCCCAAAGACTCTAGAAGAAAGGGTGAACATAGATATGATACCTTATGCCTCAGCAATAGGGTCTATCATGTATGTCATGCTATGTACTAGGCCTGATATAGCGCATGCTTTGAGTGTCACGAGCAGGTATCAGGCGGATCCAGGCTTGGAGCAATGGAAAGCAGTAAAGTGTATCCTTAAGTACTTGAGAAGGACTAAGGATCTTTTACTAGTATATGGAGGTAATAGCCTTAAGGTTGAAGGCTACACTGACTCAAGTTTTCAGTCTAATGTCAATGATAGCAAGTCGAATTCAGGGTATGTGTACACCTTGAATGGAGGAGCAGTGTGTTGGAAGAGTTCCAAGCAAAATACCACTGCTAACTCGACCATAGAGGCGGAGTACATTGCTGCATTAGATGTAGCAAAGGAGGGAGTCTGGTTGAAGATGTTCATCACAGATTTGGGAGTTGTTCCGGATAGCGAGAAGTCAACTTCCTTATATTGTGACAACTATGGGCCAATTACTCAAATAAGGGAACCCGGGTCTCATCAGAAGTGTTCTGAGGAGGTTCTAGCTTATTAGAGAGATCGTAACCCGAGGAGATGTAGTAATGAAAATAGTTTCATCCGAAGATAACTTTGCAGATCCACTAACGAAGCCGTTGTCTCAGATTGTCTTTGAGCGTCACAGGGGTCTGATGGGGATCAGACACATAGGTGATTGGCTTTAGGTCAAGTGGGAGATTGCTAGTCATAGGTGCCCGGCAAGCCAATCACGTGAGTGATGGCACGTGTGACTTGATACAAAATCTTTTTGCTTATTATATTTTGGCGTATATCACTTTATAACTATTGCATAAATGCATATATATATATATATATATATTGTGATGTCCTTGGATTTGTGCAATGGGAATCAGATCGTGATGAGATCACGATAATGAGATCGATTCACCTTTAAACACATATCCTAAATAATCCCGGTCATAGGTTACTCGAGAGGGACATCGTGATAACCGGACAGACTGGTGTGCTATATACCCGTCCATATGATGGATGCAGCTGGTCTCATAGCTGCTTGTGTAGGGACACTAGGGATATAGTATAGGTGCTCATTGGAGAATGAGTTCACTGATTGATCCGCTTACGGAATGCTGGATGGTTGATGATGCCTTATTGTCAGACAGCGATTCCGTAGTCCTAGTAGTATATTTGGTCCTTAGACTTGAGACACCAAGGATGTCCTGTATGAGTGCTCCACTCTTTGATACCAGACTTATAGGTTTGGTTGTCCCAGATCTAGTATAGTTGGTCATTGGGAGTGGTAGTCGACCTTACGAGGGCTATTGAGTGTCGATAGAGGATCATCCACTCTCGGCGTCATGAGAGGAATATCCCATGTGTTCTTGCTCAGACAAATCCCTGGCCAGGGTCATTCGGGTTGAGAGAGAAAGAGTTCTCCGGGAGAATCCGATTAGAGCGAGACTCGAGTAGAAACCGTATGGGTCTGACAGCACCATGCTCGATATACGGTCTCTGGGATATTAGATGGATGATGGACTATAGATACACGGTAACTGAGGACAAACAGGTCCAATGGATTGGATTCCCCTGTATCGTTTGGGGACTACGGCGTAGTGGCCTAGTACGTCCGTAGTCGATGAGTCGAGTGAATTATTATAGGGATAATAATTCACTGAGTTAGAAAGAGTTCTGACAGGTATGACTCACGGCCAGTTCGATATTGGGCCTAGAGGGTCACACACATATGGTAGGCATTGCGATAAGTAGAGGTTCGGATATGAGATATCCGACGGAGCCCTTGTCTTATTGGATGCAGATCCAATACCCACTAGGGGAGGACCCTTTAGGGTTTGACAGGGGACCTCTATAAATAGGAGGGATTCAGAGCCTCATAGGCTAGAGCCTTTGCTTGCCTTTCCTATTCTCCTCTCCCTCTCCACCTCAGAGCAGGCCTGGAGTTTTGAGGAGCATCGTCGCAACCCTGCTGTGTGGATCACCGCTAGAGAGGAGGACGCTTGACCTCCTTCACCCTCTCCTAAGGATCTGCAAAGAAACAGGGATATACGATCTCCCTAGATAACACAATCTACTCTATATGCAGTTTTGAGTTTCGCGGATTTTGCGCACCAATCTTCGCACGACGACGAACATCTTTTTGGGAATCGGGGATTTTGTTTTCTTGTTCTTCCGCTGCGCATGTGATGTCGCCCCAAGATTTCCCAACACTTTCAAGTTAACCTCTCTCCGAAATGGTTTTCGTCGAAATCAATTTTTATCATACGAAGGTTTTTTGAACCGACATAATTTTACCGTTGCACTAATTCACCCCCCCTTCTTAGTGCCAACTCTTTTCCTAACAGTTGGTATCAGAGCGTTGTTTTTCATATTTGGTTTAACACCCAAATAGAAATGACTCTTTTTGACTTTCAAGAGGGTCACTCTCTCATTCGTCCTCTCTTGTTTAATGGGACGGACTACACATATTGGAAAACTTGAATGAGAGTTTTCTTGCTTTCGTTGTATTTGAATTTATGGAATATTATCGAAAGCAGTTTTTGAAGGTCTTTTCTTCCAATGAACCATTGGAATGATTTGGAGAAGAAGACTTTTTCCTTAAATGCTAGAGCTATGAATGCTCTATTTTGCACGTTGGATAAAACTGAGTTTAATCGGGTTTCTAGTTGTGAAATGACTTTCGAAATATGGCACACTCTTGAAATCATACATGAAGGCACAAGTAGAGTAAAATATTCTAAAGTCAATCTTTTAATGCATGATTTTAAACTTTTTCGAATGAAGCCAAGTGAAATCATTGTTGACATGTACACCCATTTTATGGATATCGTCAATGGTTTAAAAGCACTTGGTAGAAGTTTTTTGGATTTTGAACTTGTAAACAAAATTTTATGTTCTCTTAAAAAGAATTGGGATTCAAAAGTAATAGCTATTCAAGAATAAAAAAACTTAAACCATTTACTAATTGAAGAACTTATAGGGTCTTTGATGACCTATGAAATGACATGCAATGCACATGAAGAACTTGAGAACCACCTTCCAAAGAATAGGAAGGATTTCGGACTTAAAACAATCGAAGACCATTTGAGTATAAGCTCAAGTGATGGTAAACTTGAACTCCTCACTATGAAATTTAAAAAGTTCATAAAACAAAAATTGAAGAATAAAAATAAACTTAAAAAGAACGCAACTACTTGCTATGAATCAAGCTCATCCGAAGATAAGAAGAAAATCAACAAAGGCGAGGTAGCAAACTATGCCTTAACGACTTTCTACAACGAGGTAAACAACTCAAACGAAACTCCCTTAGTTTATTTTGAAATTACTTGATATTCTTTATGAGTTGTTTTTAATTTAGTTTTTTTTAAAAAAATTATATATATTTTTAATTACATAATAAAAATGTAAAAATAAAATAGGATCATGCTTATAATGCTAGTAATTTTGAAAATGATAATAAAATTACATGTTTTATGGTAAAGAAATAAAATGATTAGATTTAAATCTAATGATAATCCTATGTATGTTTTGCAAGAAGAAATAATGTGTATCTTGATGATTTTTTGATTTTTTTAAAAATACATTATGTTAAATGAAACCATGCTTGATGTCTTAATGAAAATGTAATGATGATTTAAAAGCATACTTAACGAGTTTATATTTTGAACTTATGCAAGATAGTTTTTGTGATCTTTTGAAAGTTCTTTTTTGATTTTAAAAATGATATATGTCTTGATTTGACATATATGAAAAACTTGAGCATACTTATATGAAATCAATCATATGAATTGAAACACAAAAAAGAGGAAAGCTTTCTACTAGAAAAATTTCTCTACTTTATCAATTTTTCAAAAAGGAGAGATTAATGGATCTATCTATGTTTTTTTTTTTTTTTATGAATCTCTTGAAAATGATTTTGATCATTTGAATTTGAATGTTTGGTACCAATAATCATGAAGTGATAAATGATTAAAAATATTGATTTAATATTTGGTATCATGAATGCCCGAGTATCATGTATGATATTCCCATAGTGATGATTGATTTATGTTTAGTATCATGCATGAAGTAAGGATGAAATATAAGGTTTTAAAATTGTGCATGTTTTAATTTAAAACTATAATGATGCACAAACATATTAAAATAATAATGACACTTTATCTTTATCATAATTTGAAAATTGATGTAAAGGGAAATGATTTGCATCATTGTATTGTTATTCCTCTCTTTTTGCCAATGACAAATGGGGAGAAAGAATTGCTAGTATGCATATCTCTAAAGAGAAAAAATTCTCACTTGCACTTCTCAAAAGAGAAGAAAGAATGATGCTATCTTGTGAATTTTGCTGAGTTACACATTTCAAGAAAATGCAAAAATGATGCTATCTTGTACATTTCAAAAATTTACTAGTTTGAACATCGTAAAGAAAAGCAAATATGGAAACTTGCACATCCTTAAATTTGCTAGCTTACAAATTGAATGATGATAAAAATAGAGATTATGTTTATTATGCAATGATTTAAACTTGTATGTCCAAACACTTGAAAGTTACACTTCTCCTTTTTGTTGATGACAAAGGGGGAGAAGTATAATCATGTTATGCATGATGACGTATTGCAAATATTCATGATGAAATTTGCAATGACTTGAATTCAGCTTGAATTCAAGGTTCTATCAATATGGCTATTGATCGGGGGAGTTAAGGTTAACTCCGTCATCAATTGGTTGTCATCATCAAAAAAGGAGAGATTATTGAATCTCGTATTTTGATGATGAAACCAATTGATAAGTGTTTATGATTAAGTGACATAGGATACTTCGATCAGGGAGAGACATTTAAAGCAGGAAGAATCATGTTGGGCCAGAGAAATATGTCAGAAGATTGGACGTCGCGCCGAAGGATCGGTTGACATATCGATAGAAGGCTTCGGGCCATGGATTCGGGCATCGGGCCAAGAAGAGCGGATATTGTGCCAAAGATATTGGATTGCAGAGGTCAACTAGCTGATTGGGCAATAGGTCACAAGAGAGGACGATGCACCGAAGAATCAAACGAAGCGTCAATGGACCAATGTCATACCAGACAATATGATTCATGCTTAGTATTAATTGTCAAGATCGAAATATGTTTTACGTGTGGAATATTAACTATGATAGTAAGATATAAAGCAAAATGAAGTCCCGGAGTCAAGGATGCGATTTCGGGAGTTTGAGAGTTTATCGGAAGTCAAGACATTTGTCGGAAGTTCTATAGGAACCAACCAAGAAGTCTAGGAGCTTGCTGGAAGAAGCTCATCGGAACTCACTAAGAAGATCGTCGTGAAGTTCAGAGCTTGCCGGGATCTGCTGGAACATTACCGAGTGATCATCGAAAGTTCGCCGGAAGATCACCGTAAGCTCGTTAGAAGAAACTAGACTTACGGACTTGTTTAGCTTAGGATATATCTTAGAATTCGTAGTTAGCACATAATTGTGATTGAAATTGGGCCAACTCAATTAGGGGCCAGTTGGGCCCATGTAATAACTGTATTGGGCCTAATGAGAAGGCCCAAACAGTGCCCCAAGAGGTGACACCATCGTGTAATAGTCTTTAGGACTATGTCAGGTTGTGATACCGCTAGTCTGAGTAGTGGAACTGCCTTTGGCAGGGTGCTAGGTGATGGTACCACCAGTTTGGGTGGTGGTCCGCCTAGTGGCAAGGAGCCAAGTGGTGGTACCACCTGATTGGGCGGTGGTACCGTCTAGTGCAGTGTTAATGTCAAACTAACACCGGCGGTGGTACCGCCTATACCGAGGAAACCCAAGATGAAATATTTTTAATCTCCAAGTTTGAATCAACTTGAGGCCTATAAATACCCCTCTCATCCCTGGTTAAGAAACACAAGTATTGAGAGTAAAAATGAAAGAAACTCTATTGTAATTTCGTGTGAAACTCCTCTCAAAATTCTAAGTGTTAGAATAGTTTGAGAGAGGAGTGAGTGGGGGTGTAAGGGTTATCTCCTAAACCCGGTAAAAGGAGAAAGAGCTGTAAGAAGGAGGTTGATCTTCGCCTATAAAGGAAGATCGATAGTAGATGTTGGTGGCCTCGACGGAAGAGAAATTGGTGGAGTGAATGTAGGTCACGACGACCGAACCACTATAAAATCGACATGTTCTTCTCTGGTTTATATTTTTATATTTGAGCAATTTACTTTACTGTAAACCTCTTAACTTTCTTTACATGCACTATGCATCTTCCATATGCTTTCAAGCTATCTTTACGAAAACACTTTCAAGTTAACCTCTCTCCGAAACGGTTTTTGTCGAAATCAGTTTTTATCGTACAAAGGTTTTTTGAACTGATGTAATTTTACTGTTGCACTAATTCACCCCCTGTTCTTAGTGTCGACTCTTTTCCTAACAATTGGTTCATCGAGGCTTCAGTTGTTCTTCGACGCATCGTCCTCTCTTGTGACATATTGCCTAATCGGCCAGTTGACCTCCACAACTGCGATTTCCTTAGCGTAATTTCTACTCTTCTTGGCTCGATGTCTGAACTCATTGCCCGAAGCCTTCAGCTGATACGTCGACCGATCCTTCGGCTCGACATCCAATCTTCTAACATATTTCTCTCTAGCCTAACATGATTCTTCCTACTTTAATTGTCTCTCCCTGATCGAAGCTTCCTGCATCACTTAAAACACAGATCAAATCATAAACACTATCATTTAGTTTCATCATCAAAATCCGAGATTCAACAATCTCCCCCTTTTTTATGATGATAACCAATTGATGACGGAGTTAACCTTAACTCCCCCATCAATGTGCCATATTGATAGAATTCTTGAATTCAAAAATCTAAGCAACATATCATCATAAAATCATGCATAACATCGTCATACTTCTCCCCCCTATTCATCAACAAAAAGGAGAAGTGCAACTATCAAGTATTTGAGATATGCAATTTCAAATCATTGCATTATAAACATAATCTCAAGTTTTATCATCATGCAAGCTAGCAATTTTCTTTCTTCTCTTTTAAGAAGTGCAAGCTAGCAAAATTTTACATCATTTTACATGCAAGCTAACAATAATTTTGAGTTTTGCTTTTTGAGATAGACAAGACAACACTTTTGCTTCTCTTGAGACGAAAACCATTTCGAAGAGATGTTAACTTTGAAATCATATTCATAAGCGTAATGGAAGTAAAGCAAGTAAGTAGTTTGCAGTGAAGGTAAATAGTAAGAATAGAAATGCAAACCAAGTTTTTATAGTGGTTCAATCGCCGTGACTTACATCCACTCCGCCGATTCCCCTTCCGTCGAGGCCACTAGCATCCACTAATGATCTTCCTTTAATAGGAGAAGATCAACCTCCTTCTTATAACTCTATTCTCCTTTTACATGCTCAAGAGAGAATCTTTACACGCCCTTTTTACAAAGCTTCCCTCACACTCTCCCTTAGAATGGTCTCTAAACTTTAGGAGGAGGTACTCTATACTTTACAAGGGTTTTCAACTCTAGAAACATAAAGTTTTTATTCACTTTTCTTACTTCTATATGCAGGAATAGCTAGGGTATTTATAGATCCCAAATAACTTAAAAAATGGAGTCAAAATTCAAATCTCCAAAATTTTAGGGTACGGGCGGTACCACCACCTGCACTGGGTGGTACCACCGACTGCACTGGGTGGTACCACTGCCTGCAATCTGACACTAGATGGTATCACCCCCTAGTCTAGCAGTACCACCACCTGGAAGACTATGTCAAATCCAAGATTCAACAATCCGAGATTCAACAATCTCCCTAATCGAAGCTACCTATGTCACTCAAAATGTATATCAAATCATAAACACTATCAATTTGTTTCATTATCAAAATCTGAGATTCAATAATCTCCCCCTTTTTGATGATGACAAACAATTGATGATGGAGTTAACCTTAACTCCCTCTATCAATATGGCATATTTGAGATGAACCTTGAATTCAAATTGAATTCAAGTAAAAGAAAATTTAATCAAGTCAAAGAAAACATAGTATGCAAGCTATCAAATTTTACACATAAAAAATTTATCAAAATTTTACATCTTTTGAGATATGCAAGATGGACTATTTTGCCACTTTTTGAAATGTGTAACTTGGCAAACATTGCTTCTTTTAAGATTTGCAAGATAGCACTTCTTGCTTCCTTTTTAAGATTAGCAAGCTAGCAAGTTTGCCTCTTTTCGAATTGTATAAGCTAGCAAATTTGCTTTCTAGCACGTTTTGCTCCCCCTTTATCATTGTCAAAAAGAAGGGAAGACACTTTATTTCATACATTCAAATTATGACAAAGGTAAGGTAACAAAGATGAAAAAATCAAGATGTGAATATCAAAACAAATTTTCATCATGAATATTTTATCATTGCATGCATCAAAACAATATCATGAGTGTTTCATGCATTCATATCATCATATGAAGAATATCAAAAAGAATTTGGTGATGAGATGTATTTCATACATTCAAAGAATTTTACATAACAAAATTCAAGTCATAAACCTTAAAAGATGTTATGAGAGAACACATAAACAATCTCCTCTTAAATAAATAACGTAAAGAATTCTTAGGAGATCATGAAAAAGATAGAATTCATTCAATCTTGTAAGAGAACAAGATATTAATTCATGCATATAAAATCTTGACTTAAGCATAAGAAATCTCAATTTATAAAATTCAAAAAATCAAGATAAAGCTCATTTAAATAATCAAATCAAGATCATTTTCAAGAGATTCACAAAATCAATACAAATAGATTCATTCATTTCCCTTTTTGAAAAATTGATAAAGTCGAAAAATAAAATTTTCAAGAAGAAACCTTTCCACTTTTTAGTTGTTTTAATTCATGTAATTTATTTTATGCACACATGTTTTTTTCTTTTATGCCATATAAAAATATGCATCAACGTTTAGGATCGAAAAATAAAATTCGTCATAAAAACCATCAAGACCAAATCATCATGTATAACTTTTAAAATCTCATGTATAAAATAGTCAATCATGATATCAAAACATTTTATATTTTCATTACATCATTATACATTAATTCAAATCAAACATGATTTCATTTAATCAAAATTGAGAAATAACAATGATACACATTATTACTTCTTAACCACATATAGCATGATTTCATAAGGTATTTTTAATCATTTTTCAATCAAAATTGGAAATCATCAAGAATAAATTTTTCAAAAACATACATAGGATTATCATTATATTTAAATCTTACATTTTGTTGTATTTTTATAAGACATGCAATTTTCATGATTATTTTTAAAATCATTAGAAAGGTAAGCATGATCCAATTTTATTTTTGCATTTTTATTAAACATGTAATTTTCGTTATCAATTTCAAAATTACTAGCTTGATCATAATTTTTACATTTTTATTTTTAAATATATAATTTGTAAGAAAATTAATTCTAAACTAAATAAAAAAGAAAAATGCATCATGAAAAATATCATGTAATTTCGAAATAAATTAAAGGCATTTTGATTACCTCATCGTTGAATGTCGATAAGGTGTAGTTTGCCACCTCGCCTTTCTTGATTTTCTCTTCATCTTCGGAGGAGCTCGATTCATCCCACTTTGTATTCTTCTTCTTGTGTTCAAAGCAAGTAGTTATGTTCTTTTTATTCTTAAATTTTTATTTCTTAAATTTTTTAAATTTCATCCCAATTGTTAGGATCAGGAGCACTAAGAGGGCGGGGGGGTGAATAAGTGCAGCAAAAAACTTTTAATGATTAAAACTGCGTTCGTACATTGAAATATGATTCTGACATAAAAGTCGTTTCATGCAGAAAAGAACTTTGAAAGCTTACGAAAACATATTTGAAGTAAAGTAAGGAAGGCAATTTGTAGTTAAGGAGAATAGCAAGAATAAAATATAAACCAGAGAAGATGGTAGTTTATAGTGGTTCGGTCAATCGTGACCTACATCCACTCCTCTGATTCCTCTTCCATCGAGGCCACCGGCATTCACTAATGATCTTCCTTTACTAGGCGAAGATCAACCTCCTTCTTACACCCCTCTTCTTCTTTTACTGGGTTTAGGAGACAACCATTACAAGCACTCACTCTCCTCTCTTAAACAAAATTTTAACACTTTTAAGCTGGAGGAGGGATTTCTCAACTGATTTCTACAACGTTTCTTTCCATTTTTGCTCTCTATGCTTGTGTGCTTTAACCAGGGATGAGAGGGGTATTTATAGGCTTCAAGTTGATTCAAACTTTGAGCCTAAAAATATCTCATCTTGGGTTCCCCGGGCACGGGCGGTACCACCGCACAGTGTTAGTTTGGCTAACACTGTCCTGGGCGGTACCACCACCCAGGTCTGGTGGTACCACCACTTGGGAGGCTGTGCTGGGCGGTACCACCTGCCAGATTGGCGATACCACCTCCTGGCACCCTGCTAGGTGTGGTACAACTACCCAGACTAGCGGTACCACCGTTTGATACAGTCTCAAAAACTGTACCATGATGGTGAGTCTTCTTGGGGCATTGTTTGGGCATCTTATTGGACCCAAAATAGTTCTTACATGGGTCTAGTTGGACCCTAATTGGATTGGCCCAAATCCAATCTCAATTACATGCTAACTACGATTCCTAAGACATATTCTAAGCTAAACAAATCCCTATGTCAATTTTTCCAACGAGCTTCCGGCGAGCTCCTGGACTTCACGATGATCTTCTTGGCGAGTTCCAACAAGCTTCTTTAGCAAGCTCCGTGACTTCTCGGCTAGTTCCCGTAGAACTTTCGACGAACATCCAGACTTCCGACGAACTCTCAAACTCTCAACATGATCTCGATCTTGACTTCGGGACTTCATTTTGCTTCATGTCTTGCTATCGTAGTTAATCCTACACATGTAAAATGTACTTTAATCTAAATAATTAATACTAAGCATTAATCAAGTTGTCCGGCATGTCATTGGTCCCTCGACGCTTCGTCCGATTCATCGGCGCATCGTCCTCTCCTGCGGCCTATTGCCCAATCGGCTAGTTGACCCCCCAACTTCGATATCCTTGGCACAATGCCCGCTCTTCTTGGCCCGATGCTCGAATCCATGACCTAAAGCCTTCTGTCGATACGTTGACCGATCCACCGGTCTAACGTCCAATCTTCTGACTTGCTCCTTCGGCCCAACATGATTTTTCCTGCTTTAATTGTCTCATCCTGATCGAAGCATCCTACGTCACTCAAAACGCAGATTAAAACATAAACACATTGATTGGTTTCATTATCAAAATTTGAGATTAAATAATCTCCCCCTTTTTGATGATGGCAACCAATCGACGACGGAGTTAACCTTAACTCCCGGAGTTTAAACAAACTCCCCCTAGCATATTGATAGAAACTTTTGGATTTAAAAATCCAAGCAACATGTTATGATCAAATCATGCATGACATCAACACACTTCTCCCCCTTTGTCATCAACAAAAAGGAGAAGTTCCACTTTCTAGGTGTTGAGATATCTAAGTTCAATACATGGCATGAAAAACATAATATCCATTTTTATCATCATGCAAGATAGCAAAGATTTAGAGTTATGCAAGTTTGTAACTTTTGCTAGATATGTAAGTTTAGCATTTTTGCTTCTTGAGATAGGCAAGATAACACTTCTTTGTAGTGTTCAAGATAGCAAGTTCTACATCATAAGCTAGCAAATTAGAGATGTTCAAGAAAACAACTCTTGCTTCTTGAAATGTGCAAGTTGTAAGCTAGCAAAATTTTGCTTCCTTGCAATGTTTGAGCTAACAATTTTGCTTCCATTGCAAAGTGCAAGTTAGCATGTTTTGCATCTTGAGATAGGCAAGATAGCACTTTTGGTATACAAATGTATAGTATGCAAGCTATCAAATTTTACACATAAAAAATTTAACAAAATTTTACATCTTTTAAGATATGCAAGATAGACACTTTTGCCACTTTTTGAAATGTGTAACTTGGCAAACATTGCTTCTCTTAAGATTTGTAAGATAGCACTTCTTGCTTCCTTTTTGAGATTAGCAAGCTAGCAAGTTTGCCTCTTTTCGAATTGTGCAAGCTAGCAAATTTGCTTTCTAGCACGTTTTGCTCCCCCTTTGTCATTGTCAAAAAGAAGGGAAGACTCTTTATTTCATACATTCAAATTATGACAAAGGTAAGGTAACAAAGATGAAAAAATCAAGATGTGAATATCCAAACAATTTTTCATCATGAATATTTTATCATTGCATGCATCAAAACAATATCATGAGTGTTTTATGCATTCATATCATCACATGAAGAATATCAAAAAGAACTTGGTGATGAGATGCATTTCATACATTCAAAGAATTTTACATAACAAAATTCAAGTCATAAACCTTAAAAGATGTTATGAGAGAACACATAAACAATCTCTTCTTAAATAAATAATATAAAGAATTCTTAGGAGATCATGAAAAAGATAGAATTCATGTAAGAGAACAAGATATTAATTCATGCATATAAAATCATGACTTAAGCATAAGAAATCTCAATTTATAAATTTTAAAAAATCAAGATAAAGCTCTTTTAAATCATCAAATCAAGATCATTTTCAAGAGATTCACAAAAGCAATACAAATAGATTCATTAATTTCCCTTTTTGAAAAATCGATAAATTCAGAAAATAAAATTTTCAAGAAGAAACCTTTCCACTTTTTAGTTGTTTTAATTCATGTGATTTATTTCATGCATGCATGTACTTTTCTTTTATGCCAAATAAAAATATGCATCAATGTTCAGGATCAAAAAATGAATTTTGTCATAAAAACCATCAAGACCAAATTATCATGTATAACTTTTAAAATCTCATGTATAAAATAGTCAATCATGGTATCAAAACATTTAATATTTTCATTACATCATTATACATTACTTCAAATCAAACATGATTTCATTTAATCAAAATCAAGAAATAACAATGATACACATTATTACTTCTTAACCAATTATAGCATGATTTCATAAGGTATTTTTCTTTATTTTTCAATCAAAATTGGAAATCATCAAGAAGAAATTTTTTAAAAACATACATAGGATTATCATTACATTTTGTTATATTTTCAAAAGACATGTAATTTTCATGATTATTTTTAAAATCATTAGAAAGGTAAGTATTATCCAATTTTATTTTTGTATTTTTATTAAACATGTAATTTTCATTATCATTTTCAAAATTACTAGCATGATCATAATTTTTGTATTTTCATTTTTAAATATATAATTTTTAAAAAATTAATTCTAAACTAAATAAAAAAGGAAAATGCATTATGAAAAATATCATGTAATTTCGAAATAAATTAAAGGCATTTTGATTACCTCATCGTTGAATGTCGTTATGGCATAGTTTGCCACCTCGCCTTTCTTGATTTTCTCTTTGTCTTCGGAGGAGCTCGATTCATCTCACTTTGTATTCTTCTTCTTACGTTCAAAACAAGTAGTTCCGTTCTTTTTGTTCTTAAATTTTTGTTTCTTAAATTTTTTAAATTTCTTAGTGAGTAGTTCTTGTTCACCATCACTTGAGTTTATGCTCGAGTGGTCTTCAAATATTCTATATTCCAAATCCTTCTTGTTCTTTGGAAGGTGGTTTTGTTCATCACGTACATTACACGTCATTTCATAGGTCATCAAAGACCTAATAAGTTCTTCGATCAAAAAAGTATTTAAAATTTTTGATTCTTGAATAGCGATTACTTTTGAATCCCAAGTTTTAGAGAGTGAGTGCAAAACTTTACTAACAAGTTCAAAGTTCGAAAAGATTTTATCAAGTCCTTTTAGACAATTGACGACATCCGTAAAACAGGTGTATATGTCTCCAATAGTCTCTCTTGGTTCCGTACGAAACATCTCAAAATCGTACATAAAAAAATTTATTTTAGAATCTTTTATACTACTTGTGCCTTCATGTGTGATTTCAAGAGTCCACCAAATATCGAAAGCCGTTTTGCACAAATAAACACAATTAAACTTATTTCTATCTGAGGCACAAAACAAGGCATTCATAGCCTATGCATTTAGAGATAACGTTTTCTTGTCCAAATCATTCCAACAGTTCATTGAAAGAGAAGACATTTCAAATCCGTTTTTGACTATATGTCATAAATCAAGATTCAATGAAAGCAAGAAAACTCTCATTCGAGTTTTCCAATAAGTGTAGTTCGTCCTATTGAAGAAGGGAGGACGAATGAGAGAGTGACCCTCTTGGTTGCCGAAAAGAGCTATTTCTCTTGGGTATTAATCCAAGTGAGAAATAATGAGGCTCTGATACCAATTGTTATGATCAGGAGCACTATGAGGGAGGGGGGGGGGGTGTGGGGTGAACTAGTGCAATGGAAAACTTTCGACGATGAAAACTACGTTTGTACGTTGAAATCTGATTCTGACATAAAAGTCGTTTCATGCAGAAAATAACTTTGAAAGCTTATGGAAACGTATTTGAAGTAACGTAAGGAAGGCAGTTTGCAGTTAAGATAAATAGCAAGAATAAAATGCAAACCAGAGAAGATAGCAGTTTATAGTGGTTCAGTCAATCGTGACCTACATCCACTCCTTCGATTCCTCTTCCGTCAAGGCCATCGGCATCCACTAACGATCTTCCTTTACTAGGCTAAGATCAACCTCCTTCTTGCACCCCTCTTCCTTACAAGCACTCACTCTCCTCTCTTAAACATAATTTTAACACTTAAGCTAGAGGAGGGATTTCTTAACTGATTTCTACAACATTTCTTTCCTTTTTTGCTCTATATGCTTGTGTGTTTTAACCAGGGATGAGAAAGGTATTTATAGGCTTCAAGTTGATTCAAACTTGGAGCCTAAAAATATCTCATCTCGGGTTCCCAGGCATGGGCGGTACCACCGCCCAGGTTTGGCGGTACCATCGCCTAGGAGGCTATGCTAGGCGGTACCACCACCCAGACTGGCGATAGCATCGCCTGGCACCCTGTTAGGGGTGGTACAACCGCCCAGACTAGCGGTACCATCGCCCGACATAGTCTCGAAGATTGTGCCACGACGGTGAGTCTTCTTAGGGCACTATTTGGGCCTTTTATTGGGCCCAAAACAATTCTTACATGGGCCTAGCTGGACCCTAATTAGGTTGGCCCATATCCAATCCTAATTACGTGCTGACTACGATTCCTAAGACATATTCTAAGCTAAACAAATCCCTATGTCAATTCTTCTAGCAAGCTTCCAGTGAGCTCTTGGACTTCACGACGATCTTCTTGGTGAGTTCCGATGAGCTTCTTTGGCAAGCTCCATGACTTCTCGCCTGGTTCCCATAGAACTTCCAACAAACGTCCGAACTTCCGACGAATTTTGGAGCTCCTAACGTGATCTCGATCTTGACTTCGGGACTTCATTTTTTTTCATGTCTTACTATCGTAGTTAATCCTGCACATATAATATACACTTCGATCTAGACAATTAATACTAAGCATTAATCAAGTTGTCCAACATGTCATTGGTCCCTCGACGCTTCGTCCGATTCTTCGGCGCATCGTCCTCTCCTACGGCCTATTGCCCAATCGACCAGTTGACTCCGTAACTCCGATATCCTTGGTGTAATACTCGCTCTTCTTGGCCCGATGCCCGAATCCACAGCTTGAAGCCTTCTATCGATACGTCGATCGATCCACCGGCCCGACGTCTAAACTTCTGACATATTCCTCTAGCCCAACATGATTTTTTCTGCTTTAATTGTCTCTTCCTGATCGAAGAATCCTACGTCACTAAAAACGCAGATTAAAACATAAACACATATTGATTGGTTTCATCATCAAAATCCGAGAATCAACATTTACGATGATCTTCTTGGAGAGTTTCAATGAGCTTCTTTGGCAAACTCCTGGGTTTCTCTATTGGTTCCAGTAGAACTTCCGACGAATGTCTGGACTTTCGTCAAACTCTCGAACTCCCAATGAGATCTCGATCTTGACTTCGGCACAACACCTGATTTATGTATTACTGCTATCGTAGTTAATCCTGTACACTTTTCTCAACATATAGATTAGATTAAACAAATTATAATTGACTTCATACTTAAAATCCGAGATTCAACAATCTCCCCCTTTTTGATGATGACAATCAATTGATATGGAGTTAACCTTAAACCCCACTATCTATATGCCATACTTGAGAAAAGACATATTGAATTCAAGGCCTTTGAATTTAAGAAACAAACTGATAAGCTAAGTTTATTAAACTTATCAATATGCACATCATGATTCCTATCATGATCTATCATTCTCAAAATACAATGCCAAATATTTATCAAAATGATGTCAAGGCATGACATCTATTTTTAAGTATGATATTTCAAAGATAAAAGATGACAAAGATAGCAATTCATCATTCTATGGCAAGATATCAATTACAAAATAGCAAGTTAAGCTCTAGATATCTTATCATAATGAAAGAAATTTATCAAGCAAACATTTCAAGTATATATGATGAAATACATTGCATACATTTGTCATCAATTTACCACATTTTGGTATTATTTCTCCCCCTTTGTCATGAACAAAAAGAAGAATAATTCAACAATACAAGTGTGGTAAAAAAAATCAAGCAAGTTTCATACTCAAAAGTTCTCATCATTAAATGTTATCAACATTAAAACGATAGATTCCAAAAACTTCTCCCCCTTTGTCATCACATTTTGCATGAAGAAGAGGAAAGAAGGTAAGGAGGGAATCCATTAAAAACTAAATTTGTAAAATGATTTGAATTAAGTCAAAAATGATAAATAAGTTTCGTGAAAACATGCTTTCATTTTGACAAAGAGAAGGGATTCATGAAACGGATCGAGATATCCATATGAAATCAAATCCCTACGAAAATTATCACACACATGCTTTCATTATCACACACGAAAATTCATCTTGCAAGGATTAATATATCTATTGGAATTCCTTCAATTATTCATGGGAGAGTAGTATCACATGAAGGAGAAATTCATGAATAAAACTTTATAGTGAGAAGAGCATTACATTAAATCCATTTCTTATTAAAAATTCATAAGAGTGAAATCCGCGAGAGATGCATTTCTCAATGACTTCCATGAATCAAACATCAACACTATATGCATTTATAAAATGTTTTCTCATAGCCTTTCATCACTATTTGCATGAGCTAATATCATTAGTGCTTGTAGTACTAAAAAATTAAGAATCCGATATTGCATCATGTATGATTAATGCTTCTCAATATTCAATAGAGATCATAATCATCATAGAAATTTTCAACATCAAAGTAAACATGATATTGCATCATTGTATGATAACATACTCATCATTTAAAGAGATCACAACATCTTAAGTTTACAACATCAAAGCACAGAAATTTTCAGCATCAAAGCAAACAACATTTTATGTTTACAACATCAAGGTAAACAATTTTTAGCATCATAAGAGGAGAAGATTTAAGTGAGTGATCCAAAAAATTAAGAAAGTCTGAAAATGAAATTTGACAAATTCATACATTTGGACAAATTAACATTCCTAATTCTCTTCTAATAAAATCAAATTATTCTTCACATAAGGGCTTTGTAAAAATATCGGCTAATTGATGTTTCGTATCAATAAATTCTAAGATGATATCATGATTATTGATATGATCTTGTATAAAGTGATGCCTAATATCAAAATGTTTAGTTCTAAAATGTTGAATGAGATTTTTTGTTAAACATATTGCACTTATGTTATCCCATTTTATGGGAATGTTTTTAAGATGAATCTTATAATATTCTAAAGTGTTTTTCATCTACACAACTTGTGCACAACATGCACATGCTGCAATATACTCAGCTTTGGTTGTAGATAGTGCAACCGAATTTTGTTTCTTGGAAGACCAAGAAACAAGTGCATGTCCTGAAAATTGATATGTTCCGGATGTGCTTTTTTCTATCTAATCTACATCCAGCAAAATCCGCATCAGCATAAATAATTAGTTCAATGTTCTCGGATTTTGGATACCATAATCCTAGATTTGTGGTTTCTTTAAGATATCTAAGTATTCTCTTAACCGCTTTAAGATGAGATATCTTAGGATTAGATTGAAACCTAGCACTGTTAGGAAAAGAGTCGGCACTAAGAGGGGGGGTGAATTAGTGCAGCGGTAAAATACGTTGGTTTCGAAAAATCTCTTTGTACGATAAAAGCCGAACTCGGAAATGCTTAACTTGAAAGAATGTTCATAAATGTATTGAATGCAGTAAGCAAGTAAAATGGTTTGCAGTAAAGTAAATTACTTAAGATGAAATGCAAACCCGATTTTAGAGTGGTTTGGTTGTTGTGACCTACATCCACTTCGCTGATTCCTCTTTTGTCGAGGCCACTGGCATCCACTATCAGTCTTCCTTCAATAGGCGAAGACCAACCACCTTTTACAACCTTTTTCTCCTTTTCATAGGTTTAGGAGATAACCTTTACAAGCATACATACTCCTCCTAAACATAATTCTAGACTTAGACTAGAGGAGGGGATTTCTCAAGTGATTGCAACAGCGTTTCTTTACTTTTAAACTCTCTGTGCTTGTGTGTGTTAATCAGGAATGAGAGGGGTATTTATAGGATTCAAGTTGATTCAAACTTGGAGCCTAAAAACATATCATCCCGGGTTTCTTGGGTTCGGGCGGTACCACCGCCTGTGCTGGGCGGTACCACCGCTAGTGTTAATCTGACACTAACACTACACTGGGCGGTATCACCACCCAATCCGGCGGTACCACTGCCTAGCACTAGGCCACTAGGTGGTACCATCGCCCAGACTGGCGGTACCACCACCTGGCACCCTACTAGGGGCGGTACCATCGCCAATATTGGAGGTACCACCTCCTAACACAGTCTCAAAGAATATGCCACGATGGTGTCACTTCTTGGGTCAATGTTTGGGCCTTTAATTAGGCCCAACACAGTCCTTACATGGGCCTAACTAGCTCATAATTGGGTTGGCCCAAATCCAATCCCAATTACATACTAACTATGAAATATAAAGCATACTTAAGCTAAACAAGTCCCTAGGTCTTGGTTTCTTCCGACGATCTTCCGACGAACTTTCGACGATCTCCCAACAATGTTCCAACGGATTTTCGGCAAGCTCCTGGACTTTAGGACGATCTTATTGGCGAGTTTCAATGAGCTTCTTCCGGTAAGCTCCTGGACTTCTCGGCTGGTTCCTGCAGAACTTCTGATGAACGTCTGGACTTCCGACGAACTCTCGAACTCCCAAGGAAATCGCATCCTTGACTTTGGGACTCCATTTTTCATTATGCATTGCTATTGTAGTTAATCCTCCATATGTAAAAATATACTTCAATCTAGACAATTTAATACTAAGCACGAATCATGTTGTCCAGCATGTCATTGGTACACCAATGCTTCGTTCGATTTTTCGGCGCATCGTCCTCTCTTGTGGCCTATTGCCCAACCGACCGGTTGATCTCTGCAATTCTGATATCCTTGGCATAATATCCACTCTTCTTGGCCCGATGCCTGAATCCATAGCTCGAAGCCTTCTATCGATACGTCGATCGATCCTCTAGCCCGACGTCCAATCTTCTGACATGTTTTCCTCCAGTCCAACATGATTCTTCCTGCTTTAATTATCCCATCCTGATCGAAGCATCCTGCGTCATTCAAAATGCAGATCAAATCATAAATACTATCAATTGGTTTCATCATCAAAATACGAGATTCAATAATCTCCCCTTTTCGATGATGACAATCAATTAATGGTAGAGTTAACCTTAACTCCCTCCATCAATATGCCATATTGATATAATCTTGAATTCAAGCTGAATTCAAGTCATTGCAAATTTCATCATGAATATTTGCAACACATCATCATGCATAATAAGATAATACTTCTCCCCCTTTATCATCAACAAAAAGGAGAAGTGTAACTTTCAAGTATTTTAGACAAACAAGTTCAAGTCATTGCATAATAAACATAATTTCTAGTTTTATCATTATGGAAGCTAGCAATAATTAAAGATGTGCAAGTTTAGCATGTTTGCTTTTCTTGAGATAGTAACTTTTTTGCTTCTCTTTAGATTACAAGCTAGCAATTTTTACGATATGCAAGTTTTACAACATACATCTAGCATATTTGTTCTTCTCCTTACAACATGCAAGTTGCATAATCACCAAATCTGAGCTGACTATAAATTTCAAAGATGTGAAAGATTGTAAATTTTACAAGTTTGCATTTTTGATTCTTAAGATAGGCAAGCTAGAAATCTTCGGTGATGTTCAAGATAGCATTTTCTTCTCTTTTGAGAAGTGTGAATTTTTGCTTCCTTTGCAAAACACAAGGTTACAAAATTTTACATCATTTTACAAAATGGAAGCTAGCAATTTAGCAAGTGTTACTTCTCTTTGAAGTATAAAGGTTAACAAGTTTTTAAAAAAAAATGCAAGATAGCAAGCTAGCAAGATAGCAATGCATCATTTTAGAATATGCAATCTAGCAAATTTTAAGATGTTCAAGAAAGCAACTCTTACCTCTTGAAATATACAAGTTTGTAAATTTTGCTAGATGTGCAAGTTAGCACTTCTTTCTCCATGCAATTTGCAAGCTAGCAAAATTTTGCTTTCTTTGCAATGTTTGAGCTAGCAATATTTCTCCCCCTTCGTCATTGTCAAAAAGAAGGGAATAATACAATATTTGTAATTTGTTTTTCCTTTACATGAATTTTGAAATCATGACAAAGTTAAAGTATCAATCTTTTTTCAATATGTTTGTGCATCATAATAGTTTAAAATTAAAACATGCACAATTTCAAAATCTTACAATTCATCCTTACTTTATGCATGATACTAACAATATATCAATCATCATATCATACATTATACTAACATTGGTGTTCAAAACCTTCATCATTACTCCCAAGCATGATAATAAAGCATTCATGATACCAAACATTAAATCAACATTTTTAAGGATTTATCACTTCATGATTTTTGGTACCAAACATTCATCATTAAATCAACATTTTGATCATTTATTTTCTCTTTAGCAATTGTCAAAAAGAAACATAGGAGAAAAAATGATATAATATCTTGATTGATGCATAAGAAATCTCTTGTTATAAATCTCGAAAAATCAAGATAAAGTTAATTCAAATTCAAATCATCAAATCAAAATCATTTTCAAGAGATTCATAAAAAGGACATAGATAGATTCATTAATCTCTCCCTTTTTAGAAAAATGGCAAGAAGAAACATAGGAGTTCAAAAACATGATCTTGATTCATAGATAAATCTCATGCATTAAATATAGAGAAATAAAGATAATGATTCATATAAAAAAAATATCACAAGTTATAATCAAGAGAAAAATCATCATTTATATTCAAGTCATTCAACTTGTCAAATCAACAAAGTCGCTTTTAAGAGATTCATAAAAATGATACACATTATTTCTTCTTGAAATACATACATATAATTATCATTAGATTTAAATCTAATATTTTATTCTTTTAACATAAAACATGTAATTTTCATTATCATTTTCAAAATTATTAACATGATAAGCATGATCCTATTTTATTTTTGCATTTTCATTACATCATTAAACATGTAATTTTTTAAAAGAAATTTATGTAATTTTTTTAAACTAAATTAAAAATAACTCATGAAGAATATCAAGTAATTTCAAAGTAAACTAAGGGCATTTTGATTACCTCATCGTCGAATACCGTTAAGGCGTAGTTTGCCACCTCGCCTTTGTTGATTTTCTTCTCATCTTCGGATGAGCTCGATTCGTCCCAAAGTGGTTCCCTCTTCTTGCGTTCATAGCAAGTAATTACATTCTTTTTGTTCTTTAATTTTTGTTTCATGAATTTTTTAAATTTCATAGTGAGGAGTTCAAGTTCACCAATCACTTGAGCTTATGCTTAAGTGGTCTTCAATTGTTCTAAGTCTGAAATCCTTCCTATTCTTTGGAAAGTGGTTCTCAAGTTCTTTACATGCATTGCATGTCATTTCATAGGTCATTAGAGACTTGATAAGTTCTTCAATAAAAAAGTATTCAAATTTTTTTATTCCTGAATAGCCGTTATTTTCAAATCCTAATTTTTAGAAAGCGATCGTAAAATCTTGTTTACAAGTTCAAAATCCAAAAAACTTCTACCAAGTGCTTTTAAACCATTTACGACATCCGTAAAATGGGTGTACATGTCAACAACGGTTTCACTTGGTTTCATATGAAACAATTCGAAATCATTTATTAAAAGATTAATCTTCGAAACTTTTAATTTACTAGTTCTTTCGTATGTGGTTTCAAGAATGTGCTAAATATCAAAACCGATTCATATAAAGAAACTCGATTGAATTCGTTTTTGTTTAAGGCACAAAATAGAGCATTCATAGCTCTAGCATTTAGAGAAAACGTCTTCTTCTCCAAATCATTCCAATTGTTTATTGGAAGAGAAGACCTTTGAAATATCTTTTCGACCATATTCCATAAATTTAAATCAATTGAAAGTAAGAAAACTCTCATTCGAGTTTTTTAATATGTGTAGTCCGTCCCATTGAACAAGGGAGGACGAATGAGAGAAAGTCTCTCTTGAAAGCTGAAAAGAGCCATTTCTCTTGGGTGTTAAACCAAATGAGAAATAACGAGGCTCTGATACCAACTGTTAGGAAAAGAGTCGGCACTAGGGGGGGTGGGGGGGTGGGGTGAATTAGTGTAGTGGTAAAATACGTTGGTTCCGAAAAATCTCTTCATATGATAAAAGCCGAACTCAGAAATGCCTAATGTGAAAGCATGTTTATAAATGTATTGAAGGCAGTAAGCAAGTAAAATGGTTTATAGTAAAGTAAATTGCTCAAGACGAAATGCAAACCACTTCGCCGATTCCTCTTTTGTCGAGGCCATCAGCATCCACTATCGGTCTTTCTTTAATAGGCGAAGACAAACCATCTTTCACACCCTTCTTCTCCTTTTTATAGGTTTAGGAGATAACCTTTACAAGCACACACACTCCTCCTAAATAGAATTCTAGACTCTCTAAATTGTAATAGCGTTTCTTCACTTTTAAACTCTTTGTGCTTGTGTGTGTTAACCAGGGATGAGAGGGGTATTTATAGGCTTTAAGTTGATTCAAACTTGGAGCCTAAAAACATCTCATCCTAGGTTTCCTGGGTCCGGGTGGTACCACTGCCTGTGCTAGGCGGTACCACCGCTAGTGTCAATCTAACACTAACACTGCACTGGGCGGTACCACCGCTTGGCACTAGGCCACTGGGCAGTACCACCGCCTGGCACCCTGCCAGGGGCAGTACCACCGCCCAGACTGGCGGTACCACTGCTTGATATAGTCTTGAAGATTATGCCATGACGGTGCCACTTCTTGGGTCACTGTTTGGGCCTTATATTGGGCCCAACATAGTCCTTACATGGGCCCAACTGGTCCATAATTGAGTTGGGCCAAATCCAGTCCCAATTATGTGCTAACTATGAAATCTAAGGCATACTTAAGCTAAACAAATCCCTTGGTCTTGGTTTCTTCCGGCGAGCTTCCAGTGATCTTCTAGCAAACTTCCGACGATCTCCCGGTAATGTTCCAACGGACTTCCAGCAAGCTCCTGGACTTCACGATGATCTTCTTGGCGAGTTCTGATGAGCTTCTTCCGGCAATCTCCTGGACTTCTCGGCTAGTTCCTGCAGAACTTTCGACGAACGTCTGGACTTTCGATGAACTCTCGAACTCCCAAGGAAATCGCGTCATTGACTCCGGGACTCCATTTTGCTTTATGCTTTGTTATCGTAGTTAATCCTCCACATGTAAAAACACACTTCGATCTAGACAATTTAATACTAAGCACGAATCATGTTGTCTGGCATGTCATTGGTCCATCGACGTTTCGTACGATTCTTCGGCATATCATCCTCTCTTGCAGCCTATTGCCCAACCGACCAATTGATCTCTGCAACTCCGATATATTGGTGCAATATCCGCTCTTCTTGGCACGATGCCTGAATCCATGGCTCGAAACCTTTTGTCGATACGTTGACTGATCCTCCAACCCGACGTCCAATCTTCTAACATATTTTCGTCTGACCCAACATAATTCTTCCTACTTTAATTGTTTCATCCTGATCGAAGCATCCCTCGTCACTTAAAACGTAAATCAAATCATAATATGAGATTCAATAAGCATAAAATCCTATACTAAACATAATATCCGGTCTAGTTGCGATGAGGTAAAGTAAACTTCCTATCATACCACTATAAGCTTTTTACTCAAAGCTTTCTCCACTTTCATCAATGTCTAACTTAGTGGAGGTACTCATGGGAATATTGATAGCCTTTGAGCTATTCATATTAAACCTTTTTAGCAAATCTAAAGCATATTTTGTTTGACTAAGAAAAATTCCATTACTTAGTTGTTTGATATGTAAGCCTAAGAAGAAAGTTAATTTCCCCATCAAACTCATTTCAAATTCAAGACTCATATTTTTAGCAAATGATTCATATAGAGATTCATCCGTAGAACCGAAAATAATATCATCAATATAAATTTAAACAATAAGAAAATTAATTTCAAAATTTTTGATAAATAATATATTATTGACCTTGTCTTTAGAGAAATTATTTTCGATAAGAAATGAGCTAAGGCTCTCATACCATGCCCTTGGGGCTTGTTTCAATCCATAGAGAGCTTTAGTCAATTTAAACACATGATTAGGGAGATTATCATTCTCAAATCCGGGAGGTTATTCAACATAAACATCTTTGGAAATAAAAGCACTTTTAACATCCATTTGAAATAACTTAAAATGATTACTGCTAGCATAGGCAAGGAGCATCCTTATGGCTTCAAATCGTGCCACAAGAGCGAAGGTCCCTTCATAATCGATCCATTCTTCTTGGTTGAAATATTTGGTCACTCATCTAGCCTTGTTTCTTACCACGATACCTAGTTCATCTTGCTTATTTCTAAAGACCCATTTAGTATCAATAACTAAATGGTCATTTGGCCTCAAAACAAGCTTCCACACCTTATTTCTCTCAAATTGATTTAACTCATCTTGCATTGCGATGACCCTTGAATCATCTTTCAAGGCCTCGTCAAAGCATTTTGGTTCGATTTGGAAGGGAAAAGCGGTGTTGGCACAAAAATTCTTAAGAGAAAAATGAGTTTGAATCCCTTTAGATGTATCTCCTATGATTAGCTCCTTAGGATGAGCATCTATATACTTACATTCTTTAGGTAAGGAAGTTTCGGAAGAAGATGCATCCATGTTGCTAGGTGGAGAAGGGGATTAATTTAAATTCAAAGTATCAAAATTAAGATCATCATCAAAATCATTTTTCTTAACTTCGAAAATTTCATTAAAAACAACATGAATAGATTCTTCTATAACTAAAGTTCTTTTTATCGAAGATTCGAAAAGTATTTGAAATAGAAGAATAATCAAGAAAAATTTCCTCATCGGATTTTGCATCAAACTTTCCTAAGGTATCTTTTTCATTCAATATAAAGCATTTACACCCAAAAACTTTAAAATATGAAACATTGGGTTTTTTGTTGTTCCACAACTCATGAGGAGTTTTGGAAAGTAATGGTCTTACTAGAACCCTATTCATGACATAGCATGCTATATTTACGGTTTCGACCCAAAAATATTTGGGTAGGCTATATTATTTAATATAGTTCTAGCCATTTCTTGTAAGTTTCTATTCTTTCTTTTTACTACTCCATTTTGTTGAGGATTTCTTGGAGTAGAGAAGTTGTGGTTGTATCCATTAGATTCACAAAATTTTTGAAAATCATGGTTTTGAAATTCACCACCATGATCACTTCGAATTGATGAAATCATAAATCCCTTTTTATTTTGAACTAGTTTACAAAACATAAAGAAATACCTAAAGCAATCACTTCTGTGTGCCAAAAAGTAAGTTCATGTGTATCTACTAAAATCATCCATAATGACGAACGTGTATTTGCTACCTCCTAGGCTTGATATAGCAATTGGTATGAACAAATCCATATAGATCAATTGCAAAGGTCTAGAGGTGCATATTTAGTTCTTAGATTTGTAGCTACCTTTTATTTGTTTTCCTAGTTGACATGCATCACACACATTATCTTTGACAAACTTAATATGAGGAATTCCTCTTACAAGTTCTTTAGATAAAATTTGAGAGATTAGTTTTATGTTAGCATGACCTAATCTTCTATGCCAAAGCCAAGCATCGTGTTAGGACTCTAGCTAGGAGAGTCCTAATTGAGAGGGACATTCATGTAAAATCTACCTAAGCTGACCCCTATTAAAGAGGTGAAGTGGCCGGCTAGGGTTAGGAGGTTATTTCTTAGAGAAGAATAAGGAGTTGTAAAGGAATAGGAGTCTTGAGTAGGAGTCTTATTAGGAGTTGGTTAGAAGTAGGAGTCTTGAGTTGGAGTCCTATTAGGAGTTGGTTAGAAGTAGGAGTCTTAAGTAAGAGTCCTATTAGGAGTTAGGGTTTAGAAGCCCTATAAATAGTCATGTATTCCACCTCTTTTCATAAGCAATAGATGAATCTTTTCTGCAGCCTTTGAGTAGCAACTTGGAGGGAGGAACCCCTATAGAGTTCCAAGGAGACCGATCCCCTAAAGAGATCAACCCCAAGTTTAGAATATGCAAGGGTTCTAACACCTGATATCAGAGCAGTGTTCTTGGTATCTCGCTGCACTTCTACAATCATCCATCAACCCTCCACAACCGCCCAAAGCAATTCCCACAATTGCTTAAAAGATCGTTGCCAAATTCCGCTGTCATCTCCACCACCACAGATCATCCATTGATCTCCCCGTGAATTGCAACAGGTTCTGGTTTTCTACCTTACTGCTACTGCAATTTAGTTATCCTTATTTTAAAATCCCAAAAAAATTATTCCTATATTGCTGCATAAACTTTTCGTCATAAAGTTTTCATCTCTACGACGAAAGATACATTGCAGAATTCCAACCGTATAGCACAGTCTGTTTGATCTTGCTACTATATTTTTTCTATCTAAATCTCTACGAAATTTTTATGAAATCTTTGACATTTCCAAACAGCAGATTTCCTTTGGTTTTGTCAAAAAATTCTCAATATAAACCATTGATATTTTACGTCTAATCTGCTATACTTGAAAATCTGCACTGTAAAATTTCAGCCGCATAGCACTGTTTGTTTGATCTTGATACTACATTGTTTCTATCCAAATATCTATAAAATTTTTATGATAGCTTTGAGACTTCCGAACAGTAGATTTCCCTTTGTTTTCATCAAAAAATTCTCAATATAAACCACTGATCTTTTACATCCAATCTGCTATACTTAAAAATCTATGCTGCAGAAAATTTCAGCCGCATATTGTTGCCTTAACCCATCTATTTGCTATCTTTTTTGAATGAAATTTCTTATACACTTCATAGAACTTCTTGGCTTCCATCTAAGATTGATCTATTAAGAAATTCATCTCTAAAAACGATTTTGTGTGGCTGCAAATTTTCATCGTAACCCACTGAAATTTTTCGACGAGAATTCTGCAATCGCAACTTGCACCAATTTCCTTGCTATTATACTGCTGAAATTTTCTTGATTAAATTAGATATCCTTGCTGTCATATAAACTGTGATTTTGCTATTAATTCCTTCCTCAATTATCTCAAGTTTCTGGTGGAAATTACATCGAGAAACCGTTGTTTCTTCGACGACAATTCTACTCTTACAAGACAGCACATACTTGCTGCAACTTCCACTGATTTCTATCAAACCTTTGCTACCATCTACCATAGATCCAAAACTTTCATCTATAGCCCTAAAACTCCACTAAACCACACTCTCAAACTGCACCCAAAATAGCCACAAAACAAGCCTAAACCATAGCCTACATCCACCAATCCACCAACCCTTTCGACCATCACCTCTCTCAACTAATACATGCCCTTAACCCGATAACAAAAGAGAGATCATAACATCACAGATTTGGTGGCTTATACTATGGCATATGAGGAGGTAATCAATGCTAAATTTGAAGCCTTCGAGGCGCGAATGGAGGATAAGATTCGAACGCTCTTTACCGAACTCAGATTGGGCCGGCCACTAAACCCGAAGAAATCACATCAAGGAGAGAGCTTTGCCCAATCGCACCAAGCCCAAAGATATGACTTGCAAGAGAGGGGAAGCTCTATGACCAACCCCAACTATCCATGCATGAGGATAAATTTTCCTAGATGGAAAGAAGGAGACTCGATTGGTTGGATCTCGCGCGCGGAGCGATATTTTTGGTACCACAAAACCGCGGATGCATCTATGGTGAAAATTGCAGCTATACATCTTGAAGGGGATGCCATACAGTGGTTTGACTAGTTTGAACACACTTATGGAGTCCTTTCATGGCGACAATTTAAAGAAGGACTGTTGATCCGCTTCAGACCAACATATTACGAGAATATTGACGAACAACTAGCAAAGATCCGACAAACCTCCACCATTCAGGAGTACCAAACTAGGTTTAAAAGGTTATCTAATCAAACTCATGATTAGTCTAAAAAATAGCTATTGAGAACCTTCGTTGAGGGCTTTAAGTTGGAGATCCGAGGAGAAGTTAAAGCGCGACAACCATATACGCTTATGGCAGCCATCTCTTTTGCACGACATCAAGAGGAGCAATTGAATCATGAAGCTCGGACGACTAGGGTCACTCCTCAACCAGTAATATTGAAGCCCTTAGCCCCCCCTACTGTCGACCAAGTCCCTACACCAAAGAGGTTAACAAGAGAAGAGCTTCGGGAGCGATATGCGAAGGGGTTATGTTGGCATTGTGACGAGCCGTGGAGCCGTGAGCATCGCTGTAGTAAAGGGGGACTTCTTATGATTGAATCGATCGAAGAAGAGGTCATTGAACATCCAGAAGAGAGCCTTGAATATAAAGAAGAAGATGCAGAAGAAGAGCCACAACCGACCGAAGTTACGGTACATACACTAGCTGGCTACTCAAACCCGCAAATGATGAAAGTTGGAGGCCTTCACAAACAACAACCGATCACTGTTCTCATCGACACGGGCAGTACTAATAACTTCCTAAATAGTAAGGTTGCTGTCCATATGAACTTACCTATTGAGAATTGCAGTAGGTTTGTTGTTAAGGTTGCCAACGGACGGATTTTGAAGTGTGATCATAGGTGCCCGCAGGTGAAACTGTTGCTGTAGGACCAAGAGATAATTGCAGATATCTTCCTTCTCCCTCTTGATGATCATGAGGCCATACTCAGAATTAAATGGTTGATGACATTAGGTGATATTTTTTGGAATTTTATGTAACTAATTATAAAATTTTACAGTAAGGAGAAACAGGTGATACTGCATGGGAAACATAAGGGCGACGTAATGATGATTTGCACACAACAAATGGAGAAGGTTTTGCATAAAGCATGCAGGGGCTTTCTGTACAACTTGAGTAGTAAATTAAAGGAGAGCCAATAGATTTGAAGATCCAAACCTATTTCCTTTCTTTGCTGAATTTTCAGATATATTTGACGAGCCGCACAACCTACCTCTTACTCGTCGGCATGATCATTGTATAATGATTTTTCCAGTCTAATCTCCAGCAAATGCTCAACCATATTAGTATCCACATCTCCAGAAGGATGAAATAGAAAGGATTGTAAAAGAGATGCTCAAAACAGGAGTTATTCGGTCATGTTGCAGCCCCTACTCTTCACCGGTGCTCCTCATACGAAAGAAGGATGGAATATGGCGATTATGTGTTGATTACCGAGCACTCAATGGCATAACCATCAAGGATATATACCCTATTCCAGTAGTAGATGAGTTGCTAGATGAAAGGGAGCACAAATCTTCATAAAGCTGTACCTTCGATCCGGGTATCATCAAATACGAGTATGCGAAGAAGACATACTGAAAACCACCTTTTGAACACACAACAACCACTATGAATTTTTGCTTTCTTCAAAAGAATGTGGAATATCTTAGGAATATCATATCAGAGGAAGGTGTGGCAGTAGACCCCTTCAAAATTGGAGCAATGCAAAACTGGCTGACCCCGAGGAACATAAAATTGCTACGTGGCTTTTTGGGTTTAACAGGCTTCTACTGCAAGTTCGTGAAAAACTATGGAGAGATCAGTGCACCACTTACTTCCTTACTGAAAAAAGATGTCTTCCAATGGTCGGACAGAGCCTCCGCTACCTTCGACAAACTTAAGGCAGCCATGATTACGACGCCGGTGCTAACACTACCAGATTTCAACCGACCCTTCATTATTGAGGCCGACGCATCTGGAGTCGGAATTGGAGCCATTCTCATGCAAGATGGTCGACCACTCACATACACTAGCAAGGCATTATCTCCCTCCCATCAAAATAAGTCAACATATGATAAGGAGATGCTCGCCATTGTGCGCGCAGCAACGAGGTGGAGACCCTACTTGATTGGCCGACGATTTCAAATTAAAATCGACCATAAAAGCCTCAAGTACTTTTTTGAGTGAAAGATATCATCCCTTGAGTAGCAAAAATGGGTAACAAAACTTCTTGGATTTGATTATGAAATAACTTACAAAAAGGGGAAAGAGAATGTTCTTGCAGATGCGCTTTCGCAGCTACCCAAGTAAGTTGAAGTTTCGGTCGTTTCACTTCTGACCAGCGACTTTCCTAAGGATATTAAGATGGAATGACAAGAAGATTTAGAGACTAGTAAGATTATAAAAAAATTGGAGGAAGCACCAAGCCCCATGGCTCATTACAATTGGGACTCAAAAGAATTACACTATAAGGGACGTATTGTGCTTATGATAAATTCTACTTGCATCTTCACGAGCAGATTTTGGACAAAGTTATTCCATATGCAGGGTACTAAATTGAAAAGGAGTATGGCATATCACCCACAAACCGATGGCCAGACGGAAGTTGTAAATAGGTGCTTGGAGATAGCCCAAAGCCACCCACCAAATATGACTACCCAAGGAGAACTTCTGACTCAACCAAGTGCCAATATTGATTGACGGATCATGACTCGACGACGACGATCCACTACTAAATTGCTAATACAGTGGGCAAACCTACTAACAGAAGATGCCACTTGGGAGAACTATGATGACTTGAAGATCAAATTCTCAAAATTCATAAATCGTCAGCCTCGAGGACAAGGCTAATTTGAAGAGGGCGGGTTTGTTAGGACTCTAGCTAGGAGAGTCCTAATTGAGAGGGACATTCATGTAAATCCTACCTAAGCCGACCCCTATTAAAGAGGTGAAGTGGCCGGCTAGGGTTAGGAGGTTATTTCTTAGAGAAGAATAAGGAGTTGTAAAAGAATAGGAGTCTTGAGTAGGAGTCCTATTAGGAGTTGGTTAGAAGTAGGAGTCTTGAGTTGGTGTCCTATTAGGAGTTGGTTAGAAGTAGGAGTCTTAAGTAAGAGTCCTATTAGGAGTTAGGGTTTAGAAGCCCTATAAATAGTCATGTATTCCACCTCTTTTCATAAGCAATAAATGAATCTTTTCTGCAGCCTTTGAGCAACAACTTGGAGGGAGGAACCCCTATAGAGTTCCAAGGAGGCCGATCTCCTAAAGAGATCAACCCTAAGTTTAGAATCTGCAAGGGTTCTAACACATCATCATTCAAAACTGAAAAGCACATTTCATTACAAAGATCATTGATGTGAATAGTATATACGTTATTTTGTTTTAGTACAATGGTTTTTGTATAGTTTTTCAATAATGTAAGCATTAGATTCAAATTTAACAATATATCATTTATCACACAATTGACTAATGCTCGAGAGTTTATGCTTTAAGCCATTAACTAACAACACATCTTCAATCAAGAAGTTGGATTTATTACCTATGGTTCTTTTGCCAATGATTTTACCCTTATTGTTGTCTCCGAAGGTGATATATCTTTCGTCTATGCTAGTGAGCTTAAAGAATCGAGATAGATCTCCGGTTATATACCTTGAGCATCTACTATCAAGGTACCATCTCTTGCTCCTAGCTTGTGATGGTAAATGTTTCTACAAAAAAGGATGATTTTTAGGTACCTATTTGACCTTGGGTGCCTCAAAAATCATTCTACATAGCTTATTATGTTGCATTGAGTCATTTGAGGTTCTTTTAGGAACCCGAATCAATTTGGATGGACTACATTTCTTAAATTGACAATGATAAGTTACATACCCAAATTTGCAACAAAAGTTGCATTTCTTTCGGGGTGAAACATGCAAAGTAGGGCCTTTAACAAAGGTGGTTGGATTTTGGTGAGAGCTACTCACAAATCCAATTCCGCCTTTTCTATGAATGTGACCTTTGTTGGCAAGGATCATGTTCAAGGATTTGCTACCAATCTCAAACTTTTATAAGGTTTTCTTAAGTAGTAAGTTTTCTTTTTGAAGTAATTCTAGTTCATCATATTTCGTACATGAAGCTAAACTATCATTGTGCTCAACTTTTAATCTATCAAAATAACTAATAAGAGAAGTATGTTTCTTTTTTAAAGAGTTATATTTTTTACTCAAGTTTCTACATTCATCAAATAATTCATGAAATGCATTTAAAAGCTCATCAAAAGATAAATTTACATCTAATGAACTTGTTACCTCATCTCCAATAGCCATTAGTGCATAGTGAGCAACTTGCTCAGTGATGATAGGCTTCTCTTCTTCGGATGCACTTGAGTCGTCCCATGTTGCTTTAAGAGCCTTCTTCTTTGGTTGCATCTTCTTGACTAGGGGACATTCGCTCTTGTAATGTCCTGACTTCTTGCATTCGTAGCATATTACTTGATCTTTCTCGAGTTCAAATTTATTTTTAGTGTTATTTTTAAATTTATTTCTTTTAATAATTTTTTTGAATTTTCTTGTTAAGAGTGCCAAGTCTTCATCAAGGTCCTCATCACTCGTGTTTTCTTTCAAGTAGTCTTCTTGAGTTTTTAGTTTCATATCCTCCTGTTCTTTGAAGGGTGTCCCAAGCTCTTCATGAGCTTTATAAGTCATCTTATAGGTCATTAGTAACCCAATTAGTTCTTCGAGAGGAAAATTATTTAGATCTTTGGCCTCTTGAATGACCGTGACTTTAGGGGTCCCAACTCTTTGAAAGGGATCTTAAAATTTTATAAACAAGCTCAAAATCTGAGAAACTTTTACTAAGTCCTTTTAGACCATTGACGACATCTGTAAATCGGGGGTACATGTCTCCAATCGTCTCACTCGGTTTCATTCGAAATAATTCATAAGTATGCACAAAAAGATTGATTTTTGACTCCTTCACTCTACTAGTGCATTCATGAGTCACTTCGAGTGTGTGCCAAATATCAAATATTGTTTTACAAATAGACACATGATTAAACTCATTTTTAACTAAGGCACAAAACAAGGCATTCATAGTCTTTGCATTTAAAGCGAAAGTCTTCTTCTCCAACTCATTCCAATCATTCATTAGAAGAGAAGACTTTTGAAATCCATTTTCTATAATATTATATAGTTTAAAATCTATTGAAATTAGGAAGATCCTCATTCTAGTCTTCTAATATATGTAATCCGTCCTATTGAACATGGGCGGATGTGTAATTGAATAACTCACTAGGTTGCCGGCAAATGCCATCTCTCTTGGGTTTAAAACCAAATGAGAGTGAACCTTGCTTTGATACCAATTGTTATGATCAAGAGTAGCACTAAGAGGGGAGAGGGGAGGGGAGAATTAGTGTAGCGAAAAAATTTTCTGATTTCAAAAGACTTATTTAGATTAAAACCGATTCCGACAAAAATGGTTTTGATTCAATCTGTTTCAGAGAGAATTTGGACATGAAAGCTTTCGCAAAAGTGCAAGAGAAGATTAAGGAGATTTGCAGTAATATAAATTGCATAAATGAAAAGCATCAGTTTCGTAAAGTCTTCATACGATTAAAGCCGATCTCGGAAGGTGTTTAGTTAAAAGCATATATAGGCGAAGTAAAAGCACAGTAAGGAGGAGAGGCAGTTTTCTATAAAAGTAAATTGCTCAAAGTAAAAGGAAACCAAGTTTTAGAGTGGTTCAGTCAATGTGACCTACATCCACTTTCGGATTCCTCCTCAGATGAGGTCACCGGTGTCCACTAAAGGCCTTCCTTCAATAGGTGAAGGTCGAACACCTCTTTATAGCACTTTTTTCTTTTCTCGGGTTTAGGAGATAACCCTTAGATGGATATAAGGCTAAGAGATGAAGGAGGAGAACTCTTCACTTTTACAACACTATAAGACTCAATAACTAAAGATTATGCCAATGCTTTTTGTGCCATTTCATGCAGAAAAGGGTAGGATTTTTATAGGCCCCAATGGCTTCAAATTTGGAGCCAAAAAGTGTCCCATCCAGAATTTCTAGAGTATTGGCGGTACCACCGCCATTACTAGGCAGTACTACCGCCTATAATCTGACACTAGGCGGTACCACCGCTTGATAGAGCTTGGAGACCGAGCTCTGGCGGTACCACTACCTAGTAGGGGTGGTACCACTATCCAGTCTGGGTGATACCACTACCCAAAAATCCAGGGGCATTGCCTTCCAAGTGGTGCCACGGTCGGCCATGTTTTCAAGGGCTAAATTGGGTGCTCAATTCGGCCCAATTCAGCCCTATTTAGGGCCCAGTTGGCCCCTAATTAAGTTAGTAGGATTACCTCGTAATCCTAACTTAATTTGTACTCTAACTATGATAACTAAGATATGATTATAGTGATGCTTGTTCCGATGCGTCAATTGCTCTTCCGGCGAGCTTCCGGCGTACTTCCGGCGAATATTTGATGAACTCTTGGCAATGTTCCAATGGACTCCCGATAAGCTCCTGGACTTTACGATGATCTTCTTGGTGAGTTCCGATGAGCTTCTTTGGCAATCCTGCACACTTTTCTCAAAATATAGATTAGATTAAATAAATTACAATTGACTTCATCATCAAAATCCGAGATTCAACAACTTCTCCCCCTTTGTCATCAACAAAAAGGAGAAGTGCAACTAGCAAGTTTTAGAGATATACAAGTTTTATAACACACAAGATAGTAAATTATTTTTCACTTTACAACATCCCTAATTACCAAATCATCATTACTTTTAAAGATGTGCAAGATTGTAAAGTTTGCACTTTTGTATCTTAAGATAGGTAAGCTAGCAATTTTTTGTGATGTTCAAGAGAGCAAGTTCTTTCTTCTTTTTGTTAGGATCGAGGTGAATTAGTGCAGCGGAAATCTTACAGCGATTAAAATCCAAAAGCTGCGTTCGTTCAAAAACTATTATGATGCAAAAGCAAATTCTCAGTTTGTATCTAAGTGCAGTTTGCGTCTAAGCGCAGATTGCGTCTAAGCGCAGTTTTGCGTCTAAGCGCAGTTTACGTCTAAACTCAGATTTACGTCTAAACGCAGTTTTACGTCTAAACGCAGATTTACGTCTAAACGCAGATTTACGTCTAAACGCAGATTTACGTCTAAACGTAATTTTACGTCTAAACGTAGATTTACGTCTAAACTCAGATTTACGTCTAAACGCAGATTTACGTCTAAACGCAGATTTACGTCTAAACGCAGTTTTACGTCTAGACGCAGATTTACGTCTAAACTTTGAAACTTGTTTGTATACTCGCAGAAGGCAGTATGCAGTTGAAATCAAGACGTAAACGTGAACTGACATCTGATGATTGAGCGAGGAAAGCCGATTTACGTCTGAATGCAGTTTTACGTCTAAATGTTGAAACTCGTTCGTAAAATTGTAGAGGACAGTTTGCAGTTATCAATAGGATCAAAATGTAAGTGTAAACTACAAAGAAGCTCGTTCGTAAAAGCACGGAAGACAGTTCTGCAGAATCAAACGTAAACGTAAACTGTAATGTATGAAAATATGAGTTTACGTCTGAATGCAGATTCGGAAGAACAGCACTTAGAACTTGTTCGTGAAAGCGCAGAGAGCAGTAGTAATGAAGGAGGTTTGCAGTAATGATAAAGTGCTCGAAAATAAACGCAAACCAGAGATTTAGAGTGGTTCGGTCAGCCTTGACCTACTCCACTTTTGGCTTCCTCCACCGACGAGGTTGCCGACGTCAACTAGGGGCCTTCCTTCAATAGGCGAAGGCCAAACTGCCCTTTTACAATTTCTCTCCTTTTGACAGGCTCAGGAGACAACCTTTACAGACCTTTCTCTCCTCACTTTACAACTGAAAACTTGAAGAACAGAAGGAGGAGACTTAAAGGCTTTACAACACTTTTGAGCTCTTAGAATCACAGAAAAGATCAAGATTTCGGTGTAGGTCTGTATCTTTTCAGTGCTGAATGGGTGGGGTATTTATAGGCCCCAACCCAATTCAAAATTCGAGCTCAAAACGATCAAATCGATCAAATCCCAGAATTCTGGGATCAGGCGGTTGCACCTCTTGACTGGAGAGGTGGCACCGCCTGGCAGAGCTCGAAGACTGAGCTCAGGCGATTGCTCCTCTCTGCCAGAGCTCGAAGACTGAGCTCGATGGTTGCATCACCTGGCAGAGCTCGAAGACTGAGCTCGGTGGTTGCATCACCTGGCAGAGCTCGAAATCTGAGCTCGGTGGTTGCATCACCTGGCAGAGCTCGAAACTGAGCTCAGGCTGATGCACCTCTCTGCCAGAGCTCGAAGATTGAGCTTGGTGGTTGCATCACCTGGCAGAGCTCGAGACTGAGCTCAGGCTGATGCACCTCTCTGCCAGAGCTCGAAGACTGAGCTCGGTGGTTGCATCGCCTAGCAGAGCTCGAAACTTGAGCTCTGGCGGTGCTACCTCTTGACAGAGGAGGTTGCACCGCCCAGTCTAGCTCGAAGACTGAGCTCTGGGCGGTTGCACCTCTTGGCTGGGGCGGTTGCACCTCCCAGCCTCGCAGCCCTGGCGGTTGCACCTCCTGGCTGGGGCGGTTGCACCGCCCAACCTCACAGCCCTGGCGGTTGCACCTCCTGGCTGGGGCGGTTGCACCTCCTGGTGCAATCAGGGTCCGAATGGTTCGCTCCATTCGGCCCAATTTGAATCTTTTCAGGGGCCCAATTGCCCCAAGATTAAGCTAATGGGATCACCTCCCATTTTCATGCTTAATCATCGTGCTAACTACGATTAACTCTAAGACAACTTCTGCAGCTTTGCTCCGATGCGTCAATCGCTTCTTCCGGCGAGTTTCCTGCCAACTTCCGTCGATCATCCGATAAACCCTCGGTGATCCTTCTGCGGACATCCGGCATACTCCTGGACTTTGCGACGATCCACTTGGCGAGTTCCGACGAGCTTCGCTTGGCAAGCTTCTGGACTTCTCGGATCTGTTCTCGCTGAACCTCCGACGACTGTCCGAACTTCCGTCGAACTCTCGAACTCCCAACGTGATCATGATCTTGACTCCGGCGCAACACCTGCTGCTTGTCTTACTCTCATCGTAGTTAATCCTGCACACTTATCTCAACACATAGATTAGATAACAAATGACAATTGACTTCATCATCAAAATCCGAGATTCAACAATCTCCCCCTTTTTGATGATGACAATCAATTGATAAAGGAGTTGTCCTTAACTCCCCCTATCTATATGCCATAGTTGAGATAAGTCAACCTTGAATTCAAGACCAAAGAATTCAAGTGACGTATTGATAAGTTAGATCAGTTAAACTTATCAATGCTCTCATCATGATGCCCATCATGATGCATCTCTTCAAGAATGATGTCAAGGCATGACATACATCATCAAGTTTGTATGATAGTGTTTGTAACTATTCATCATGTAATAATATAAAGCTACGAAGGACTTTTTACATGATGCACACATTTGAGATTTTCTAGCAAGTTTGCATTTTCTTCACAATATAGAATATCAAATCAAGATATGATGCAAACTATAGCACATGTTCACATATCTCTTGGTGATGCAAGGATGGCATAACATTGTTTATAGCATCACTCAAGTATTTGCAACTATGACATAGACATGATTATGGCAGTTCAGCTATGACATAGTGTTTATCAATTCATATGTTTCTCCCCCTTTGTCATCAACAAAAAGCATGATAGCATTATCAAGCACATAAAGGAAGTCATGACACATATAATTCTTTGAATATCTCTTTATTGTTTGTTGCTTGAAGGAGAAAAGTCATTTTTCAAAAAGTTTTCATAAGAGTGTACAGGAACATCCCATTTTTAGCATACAAACCGAAAAATGAACTTCTTACATGCATTTGGTTAAAAATATTTGTCACATAATTTGCAACATGTTATTTGATCAAGCGTTGTCAAGGCATGTAATAGTAATAACATCCGAAAAATAATTTTAACTAGTTTAAGTATTTGGACAAATCAACATTCCTAATTCTCTTCTTATGTAATCAAATTGTTCTTCACATAGTGGTTTTGTAAAGATATCAGCTAGTTGATGTTTGGTATCAATAAACTCTATGGTTACATCATGATTAGTGACATGATCTCGTATAAAGTGATGTCTAATATCAATGTGTTTTGTTCTTGAGTGTTGTATAGGATTTTTAGTTAAGCATATTGCACTCGTGCTATCACATTTAATGGGAATATCTTTAAGATTCACTTTGTAATCTTCTAAAGTGTTTTTCATCCATACAACTTGTGCACAGCATGCACTTGCTGCAATGTATTCAGCTTCGGTTGTTGATAGGGCAACCGAGTTTTGTTTCTTAGATGACCAGGATACAAGGGCATGTCCTAAAAATTGACATGATCCTGATGTGCTTTTTCTGTCTAGTCTACAGCCAGCGAAGTCCGCATCAGCATAAGCTGTTAATTCAAAATTTTCTGATTTTGGGTACCATAATCCTAGATTGGTAGTTCCATTAAGATATCTGAGTATTCTTTTGACTGCTTTGAGATGAGATATTTTAGGGTCTGATTGAAATCTAGCACAAAGTCCTACACTGAACATGATGTCTGGTCTGGTGGCAGTGAGGTAAAGTAAACTTCCTATCATACCCCTATAGGTTTTTTGATCGAAGCTTTCTCCATTCTCATCAATTTCTAACTTAGTGGAGGTGCTCATAGGAGTGTCAATGGCTTTTGAATTATTCATTTTGAACTTCTTTAGCAAACTCACAGCATATTTGGTTTTACTAATAAAGATGCCATTGCTTAGTTGTTTGATTTGTAGGCCTAAGAAGAATGTTAACTCTCCCATTAGACTCATTTCGAATTCATGACTCATAGTTTTCGCAAAGGATTCACAAAGAGATTTATTTGTAGAACCAAAGATAATATCATTAACATAAATTTGAACAATGAGAAAATTGTTTTCAAAGTTCTTGATGAATAATGTAGTATCAACCTTGCCTTTTATGAAATTATTTTCAATGAGAAAAGAGCTAAGTCTCTCATACCAAGCCCTTGGGGCTTGTTTTAAACCATAGAGAGCTTTAGTTAATCTAAACACATGATTAGGGTAGCCATTATTTTCAAATCCAGGAGGTTGTTCAACATAAACTTCTTCGGAAATGAAACCATTTAGAAAAGCGCTTTTAACATCCATTTGAAATAACTTAAAATTATTGCAACTAGCGTAGGCAAGGAGCATCCTTATGGCTTCCAATCGAGCCACAGGTGCGAAGGTTTCTTCGTAATCGATACCTTCTTCTTGGTTGAAACCTTTGGCCACTAATCTAGCCTTGTTTCTAACCACGATACCATTTTCATCTTGCTTGTTTCTAAAGACCCATTTAGTACCAATAACTAAATGGTCATTTGGCCTAGGAACAAGCGTCCACACTTCATTTCTCTCAAATTGATTTAATTCATCTTGCATTGCGATAATCCATGAATCATCTTTCATGGCTTCATCAACACATTTGGGTTCAATTTGGGAGAGAAAAGCGGCGTTGGCACAAAAGTTTTTTAAAGAAGATCGTGTTTGAACCCCCTTTGATGTGTCTCCTAGGATTAGCTCCTTAGGATGAGCATCTATATACTTCCAATCCTTGGGTAAGGATGTTTCGGAAGTGGATGCATCCAAGTTGCTAGTTAGAGACGGGGTTTCGTTTAAATTCAAGGAATCAAAATTAACATCATCATCAAGATCATTTTTCTTAATTTCTGAAATCTCATTGAAAACAACATGGATGGATTCTTCAATAATTAAGGTTCTTTTATTGAAGATGCGAAAAGCTTTAGAAACCGAAGAATAACCAAGAAAGATTCCTTCATCAGATTTAGCATCGAATTTTCCTAAGTTATCCTTTTCATTCAAGATAAAACACTTACACCCAAAGACTTTAAAATATGAGACATTGGGTTTTTTGTTATTCCATAACTCATAAGGAGTTTTGGTGAGTAAGGGTCTTACTAGGACTCTATTTAAAATATAGCATGCAGTGTTTACAGCTTCGGCCCAAAAATATTTGGGTAGGCTATGTTCATTCAACATGGTTCTTGCCATTTCTTGTAAATTTCGATTTTTTCTTTCTACTACCCCATTTTGTTGAGGATTTCTTGGAGTAGAGAAGTTATGGTTGTATCCGTTGAGTTCACAGAATTCTTGGAAGTCATGGTTTTGAAATTCTCCACCATGATCACTTCTAATTGACGAAATCATAGATTCCTTCTCATTTTGAACAAGTTTACAAAACTTGGTAAAATATCTAAAGCATTCATTTTTTTGTTTTAAGAAGTAGGTCCATGTATATCTGCTGTAGTCATCAATAATGACAAAGGCGTATTTGCTACCTCCTAGACTCGATGTAGAGATTGGTCCGAACAAGTCCATATGGATCAATTGTAAGGGCCTAGAGGTGCTTATTTGATTCTTAGCTTTGAAGCTACCCCTAATTTGCTTACCTAATTGGCAAGCATCACATACATTATCTTTGATGAACTTGATATGAGGAATTCCTCTTACAAGTTCTCTAGATGATACTTGAGTGATTAGTTTCATGCTAGCATGACCTAATCTTCTATGCCATAGCCAAGCATCCTCATTCATAACGGCAAAGCACATTTCATCACATAAGTCATTGATGTCAATAGTGTATACGTTGTTTTGTTTTAATGCAATCATAGATATATTTTTGTGTGGTTTTTCAATGATGCAGGCATTAGATTCAAATCTTATAATATATCCTTTATCACATAATTGACTAATGCTCAAGAGGTTATGTTTTAAACCATCAACTAGTAAAACATCTTCAATAGAGAGGTTGGATTTGTTACCTATGGTTCCTTTGCCAATGATTTTACCCTTGTTGTTGTCTCCGAAGGTGACATATCCTTCGTCTATGCTAGTGAGCTTAGAGAATTGAGATGGATCTCCGGTCATATGCCTTGAGCATCCACTATCAAGGTACCATTTCTTGCTCCTAGCTTGCGATTGTTTAGTCTTCTACAAGAAGGGATGATGTTTAGGTACCCATTTGCTTTTGGGTGCCTCATAAATAGATCTACATTTTCTATCATGTTGCATAGAGTTTATCATGGTTCCTTTAGGAACCCAAATTAATTTGTTTGGACTTATTTTCTTGAATGGACAACAATGTGTCTTGTGTCCAGATTTGCAACAAAAGTTGCACTTGGTTTGGTGTTGAACATGTAAGATGGAGCCTTTTATGAAGGTGGTTGGATTTTGATGAGGATTTCTCACAAATCCAATCCCGCTCCTTTTTGGAATGTGACCCTTGTTTGCAAGGATCATGTTTAATGACTTGCTACCAACCTCGAATTTCTTCAAGGTGTCCTTGAGTAGCAGATTTTCTTTTTGCATAGTTTCTAAATCATGACATTTGATACATGAATTTAAACTATCATGATGTTCGACTTTTAACTTATCAAACTCACAAGTAAGACTATCATGCATCTTTTTCAGCAATTTATATTTTCTACTTATGCTCTTGCATTCGTCAAATAAGTCATTGAAGGCATTTAATAATTCATCGAAAGATAAATCAGCATCTATTGAATTTGTTACCTCGTCTTCGATGGCCATTAAGGCGTAATGAGCAACTTGCTCGGTGTTGGACTCCTCTTCCTCAGATGCGCTCGAATCATCCCATGTTGCTTGGAGCGCCTTCTTCTTTGTTGTTCTTTTCTTGACTTGGGGACAATCACTCTTGTAGTGTCCCGGCTTTTTACATTCGTAGCAGATCACTTGGTCCTTCTTGGGTTCAAGTTTATTTTTCACATCTTTTTTAAACTTGTTTCTTTTGAAGAATTTCTTAAACTTTCTTGTCAAAAGTGCCAAGTCATCATCACAGTCCTCATCACTTGAGTTTTCTCTCAAGTGGCATTCAGAAGTTTTAAGTGCCATATCCTTCCTGTTCTTTGGAAGGATGTCTTCTTGCTCTTCATGAGCTTTGCAAGTCATTTCGTAGGTCATTAATGACCCGATTAGTTCTTCAAGAGGGAAATTTCGCAGATCTTTTGCCTCTTGAATAGCGGTGACTTTAGGATCCCAACTCTTAGGAAGGGATCTTAGTATCTTATTAACAAGCTCAAAATCCGAAAAACTTTTTCCGAGTCCTTTTAGACCGTTGACGACATCCGTGAAACGGGTAAACATGTCGCCAATGGTTTCACTCGGTTTCATTCGGAAAAGTTCAAAAGAATGTAGCAACAGATTGATTTTTGACTCTTTCACTCTACTTGTGCCCTCGTGGGTCACTTCAAGTGTGTGCCAAATATCAAAAGCAGTTTCGCAAGTTGAAACACGATTAAACTCGTTTTTATCAAGTGCGCAAAATAAGGCATTCATAGCCTTTGCATTAAGAGCGAAAGCCTTCTTTTCCAACTCATTCCAATCGATCATTGGAAGAGAAGACTTTGAAAATCCGTTTTCAACAAGGTTCCACAGTTCAAAATCCATAGAAATAAGAAAGATCCTCATTCGGGTCTTCCAGTAAGTGTAGTCCGTTCCACTGAACATGGGTGGACGTGTAATCGAATGCCCCTCTTGGTTTCCGGCGTATGCCATCTCTCTTGGGTTTTAATCCTTTAGAGAGTTAACTTTGCTCTGATACCAATTGTTAGGATCGAGAGCACTAAGAGGGGGGGGGTGAATTAGTGCAGCGGAAATCTTACAGCGATTAAAAACCAAAAGCTGCGTTCGTTCAAAAACTATTATGATGCAAAAACAAATTCTCAGTTTGTATCTAAGTGCAGTTTGCGTCTAAGCGCAGATTGCGTCTAAGCGCAGTTTTGCGTCTAAGCGCAGTTTACGTCTAAACTCAGATTTACGTCTAAACGCAGTTTTACGTCTAAACGCAGATTTACGTCTAAACGCAGATTTACGTCTAAATGCAGATTTACGTCTAAACGCAATTTTACGTCTAAACGCAGATTTACGTCTAAACTCAGATTTACGTCTAAACGCAGATTTACGTCTAAACGCAGATTTACGTCTAAACGCAGTTTTACGTCTAGACGCAGATTTACGTCTAAACTTTGAAACTTGTTTGTATACTCGCAGAAGGCAGTATGCAGTTGAAATCAAGACGTAAACGTGAACTGAGATCTGATGATTGAGCGAGGAAAGCCGATTTACGTCTGAATGCAGTTTTACGTCTAAATGTTGAAACTCGTTCGTAAAATTGTAGAGGACAGTTTGCAGTTATCAATAGGATCAAAATGTAAGTGTAAACTGCAAAGAAGCTCGTTCGTAAAAGCACGGAAGACAGTTCTGCAGAATCAAACTTAAACGTAAACTGTAATGTATGAAAATATGAGTTTACGTCTGAATGCAGATTCGGAAGAACAGCACTTAGAACTTGTTCGTGAAAGCGCAGAGAGCAGTAGTAATGAAGGAGGTTTGCAGTAATGATAAAGTGCTCGAAAATAAACGCAAACCAGAGATTTAGAGTGGTTCGGTCAGCCTTGACCTACTCCACTTTTGGCTTCCTCCACCGACGAGGTTGCCGACGTCAACTAGGGGCCTTCCTTCAATAGGCGAAGGCCAAACTGCCCTTTTACAATTTCTCTCCTTTTGACAGGCTCAGGAGACAACCTTTACAGACCTTTCTCTCCTCACTTTACAACTGAAAACTTGAAGAACAGAAGGAGGAGACTTAAAGGCTTTACAACACTTTTGAGCTCTTAGAATCACAGAAAAGATCAAGATTTCGGTGTAGGTCTGTATCTTTTCAGTGCTGAATGGGTGGGGTATTTATAGGCCCCAACCCAATTCAAAATTCGAGCTCAAAACGATCAAATCGATCAAATCCCAGAATTCTGGGATCAGGCGGTTGCACCTCTTGACTGGAGAGGTGGCACCGCCTGGCAGAGCTCGAAGACTGAGCTCAGGCGATTGCTCCTCTCTGCCAGAGCTCGAAGACTGAGCTCGATGGTTGCATCACCTGGCAGAGCTCGAAGACTGAGCTCGGTGGTTGCATCACCTGGCAAAGCTCGAAATCTGAGCTCGGTGGTTGCATCACCTGGCAGAGCTCGAAACTGAGCTCAGGCTGATGCACCTCTCTACCAAAGCTCGAAGACTGAGCTTGGTGGTTGCATCACCTGGCAGAGCTCGAGACTGAGCTCAGGCTGATGCACCTCTCTGCCAGAGCTCGAAGACTGAGCTCGGTGGTTGCATCGCCTGGCAGAGCTCGAAACTTGAGCTCTGGCGGTGCTACCTCTTGACAGAGGAGGTTGCACCGCCCAGTCTAGCTCGAAGACTGAGCTCTGGGCGGTTGCACCTCCCAGCCTCGCAGCCCTGGCGGTTGCACCTCCTGGCTGGGGCGGTTGCACCGCCCAACCTCACAGCCCTGGCGGTTGCACCTCCTGGCTGGGGCGGTTGCACCGCCCAACCTCACAGCCCTGGCGGTTGCACCTCCTGGCTGGGGCGGTTGCACCTCCTGGTGCAATCAGGGTCCGAATGGTTCGCTCCATTCGGCCCAATTTGAATCTTTTCAGGGGCCCAATTGCCCCAAGATTAAGCTAATGGGATCACCTCCCATTTTCATGCTTAATCATCGTGCTAACTACGATTAACTCTAAGACAACTTCTGCAGCTTTGCTCCGATGCGTCAATCGCTTCTTCCGGCGAGTTTCCTGCCAACTTCCGTCGATCATCCGATAAACCCTCGGTGATCCTTCTGCGGACATCCGGCATACTCCTGGACTTTGCGACGATCCACTTGGCGAGTTCCGACGAGCTTCGCTTGGCAAGCTTCTGGACTTCTCGGATCTGTTCTCGCTGAACCTCCGACGACCGTCCGAACTTCCGTCGAACTCTCGAACTCCCAACGTGATCATGATCTTGACTCCGGCGCAACACCTGCTGCTTGTCTTACTCTCATCGTAGTTAATCCTGCACACTTATCTCAACACATAGATTAGATAACAAATGACAATTGACTTCATCATCAAAATCCGAGATTCAACACTTTTTTGAGAAGTGCAAGCTAGCAATTTGCTTCTACTTAGGTTGTGCAAGCTAGTAATTCTTGCTTCTCTTTTGAGTTGGGTAAGCTAGCAAGTTTTAGATATGCAAGCTAGTAAGATAATATGTTTTACATCAAGCAAGCTAACAAATTTCGCATCATGCAAGCTAGTTCTTTCTCCCCCTTTGTCATTGTCAAAAAGAAGGGAAGAAAATAATTTTGTAATTCTTTTTCCCTGTACAATAATTTTTAAATCATGATAAAGGTAAAGTATCAATCTTATTTCAATATATTTATGCATCATTATAGTTTCAAATTAAAATATGCATAATTTCAAAACCTTACATTTCATCCTTACTTCATGCATGATACCAAAAATAAATCATAACTATGGGCATATCATACATGATACTTAAGCATTCATGATACATCATTTTAGTAATAAATTATAGTATTGTATGCGTCATTCCAAATCATAAATAATTCAAATCATGATGGTATCAAAATGTCAAAAATCCTACTATGCATTATTATAAATTCTCATTTGTATCATCAACATAATATCATGAGTATTTCATGCATAATTTCACATCATCACATGAAGAATATCAAGAGAATTTTGGTGATGAGATATACTTCATGAATACAAGGAATTATAAAAATCATATTATGAAGGATTAAGTCTTGAATACTAAATGACATAATTTATCTTGAAAAATCTCCCTTTTAGTAAATAACAAAAAGAAATATAGGAGTTCAAAAACAGGATCTTGATTCATAGAAAAAATTTCAAGTATCAATATCAGGAATTCAAGATCATGATATAGATAAAGACATTCCTATAGCAAAAGATGTCATGAGAGAACACATAAAGGATCTTGATTTATATATAATATCTCTCAAATCATTATGAATCATAAAAATTATAATTATGAAAAATCATGATTCATTTGGATAGTAGATTACAAAAAGAAACAAGGAGTAAATGATCTTAATTTATAGAAAGATTTCATGTTATAAATCTTGAGAAATTATGATTTCGATAAAACTCATTCAAATTCATTTTCATAGTCCAAGAGATTCACAAAAGCATAATATACATGAATTCATTAATTTTTTTATCCAAAAATCAATAAGATAGAGATGAAAAATGTATTCCCTTTTTATGTGTTTTATTTTAAATTGTTTGTTACATACAAGCATGCCTTTGTCTTTTCATGCCAAATAAAAACATGCATCAATGTTTAGGATCGAAAATAAATTTCATCATAAAAACCACCAAGACCAAAAAAGTATAACATATTAAACATAAGGCTTCTTCAAACAAGAGATTTGTTTCATCATTTTAATTCCAATGATAATTCATTTTTATTTTTATGTATTTCATTTTATGTGATTGATTTCATATAAATATGCTTATGTTTTTTTATATGAAAACCATCCATCTTGTTTAAAATCAAAAAAGCAACTTTCATTGTGACAAAGATCAATAAGCCATGAATCACAAAAATCATCATGCATAACTTCAAAATCTCGCACATAGTATAAAATCATCATGTATGGTATCAAAACATTAATATTTTCATTACATCTTACATCATTATGTCATTAAAACATCAATCATGATTTCATTAATCATTTTCAATCAAAGTTGGAAATCATTAATTTAGATATACATTAATTTTGATACATACGATTAATCATTAGATTGAAATCTAACATTTTGTTGTATTTTCATAAAACATACAATTGTCATTATCATTTTCAAAATTACTAGCATGATCCCCAAAAAAAAAGTTTATTTTTATTACATCATGCAATTAAAAAAAATTATATATAATTTTTCCAAGCAAATTTAAAATAACTTATGAAATGTATTATGTAATTTCGAAATAAAGCAAAGGAGTTTTGGTTACCTCGTCATCGAAAGTCATCAAGGCGTAGTTTGCCATCTCGCCTTTGTTGGTTTGTTTTTTATCTTCGGATGAACTTGATTCGTCCGAAAGTGCTTTTTTCTTCTTGCGTTCATAGCAAGTAGATGCATTCTTTTTATGTTTATTTTTATTCTTTGATTCTTGTTTTAAGATTTATTGTGAGAAGTTCAAGGTTTTCATCATCATCACTTAAGTCATAACTCAAGTGGTATTCTATTGTTCGAAGTGTCAAATCCTTCCTATTCTTTGGAAGGTGGTTCTCATGTTCATCAAGTACATCATGAGTCATTTCACAGGTCATTAAGGACTGGATAAGTTCTTCAAATGAAAATTTATTTAAATCCTTTGTTTCTTGTATTGCTGTTACTTTTCATTCCCAATTTTAGAAAGAGATCTTAAGATCTTGTTAACGAGTTCAAAATTTGAAAAACTTTTACCAAGTGCTTTTAAACTATTAACGACATCCGTAAAATGGGTGTACATGTCAATAATAGTTTCATATAAAAAAACTCAAAATCATGCATCAAAATATTAACTTTAGAAGCTTTTACTCTACTTGTGCCTTTGTGTGTGGTTTCAAGAGTATGCCAAATATTGAAAGCCGTTTCTCACATAGAAATTCGATTGAATTCATTTTTGTCTAAGATGTAAAATAGAGCATTCATAGCTCTAGTATTTAAAGAAAAAGTCTTCTTCTTTAAATCATTCCAATCGTTTATTGGAAGAGAAGACCTTTGAAATCTGTTTTCGATTATATTCCATAAATTTAAATCAATAGAAAGCAAGAAAACTCTCATTCGAGTTTTTCAATATGTGTAGTCCGTCCCATTGAACATGGGAGGACGAATGAGAGAGTGACCCTCTTGAAAGCCGAAAAGAGCCATTTCTCTTGGGTGTTAAACTAAATAAGAAATTACGAGGCTCTGATACCAACTGTTAGGAATGAGTCGACATTAAGAGGGGGGGGGGGGTGAATTAGTATAGCGGAAATATTACGTTGGTTTAAAAAATATTCATTCGATTAAAACCAATTTCGATGAAAACCATTTCGGAGAGATGTTAGCTTTGAAATCGTATTCGTAAGCGTAATGGAAGTAAAGCAAGTAAGTAGTTTGCAGTGAAGATAAATAGCAAGAATAGAAATGCAAACTAAGTTTTTATAGTGGTTTGGTCGCTGCGACCTACATCCACTCCGTCGATTCCCATTCTGTTGAGGCCACCGGTATCCACTAACGATCTTCCTTTAATAGGCAAAGATCATCCTCCTTATTACAAATCTATTCTCCTTTTACAGGCTCAGGAGAGAACTTTTACACCCCCTTTTTACAAAGCTTCCCTCACACTCTCTAAATTTTAGGAGGAGGGACTCTATACTTTACAAGGGTTTTCAACTCTAGAAACATAGAGTTTTTGTTCACTTTTCTTGCTTCTCCATGCAGGAATAGTTAGAGTATTTATAGATCCCAAATGGCTTAAAAAATGGAGCCAAAATTCAAATCCTCGAAATTTCAGGGTATGAGCGGTACCACCACCTACACTGTGCGGTACCACCACTTACAGTATGATATTAGGCAGTACCATTGCCCAGTCTAGCAGTACCACTGCCTAAAATATTATCTCTGGGCAGTACCACCGCTTGACATAGTCTCAGAGATTGTGCCACGACACTTTCACTTGTTTAGGTTAGGAACGAGTCGACACTAGGAGGGAGGGTGAATTAGTGCAGCGGATAAAAATGTCGGTTTTATAAAATCTTTGTTCGTCAAAAATCGATCTTGGAAAGTATTTAACTTTAAAGCGTTTGCAAGAATATAATGAGCAAATAAAGTAAATCAGTTTGCAATTTGAGAATTAAAAATAGAACAAGAATGCAAATCGATTTATAGTGGTTCGGTCGTCGTGACCTACGTCCACTCTACCGATTCCTCTTTCGTCGAGGTCACCAGCATCCACTATCGATCTTCCTTTAATAAGTGAAGATTAAACTCCTTCTTACACCATTCTTCAACTTTTCACAAGTTTAGGAGACAACCTTTATAAGTACTCACTCATCTCTCAAACTATTCTAACATTTAGACTAGAAGAGGAGGATTCTCACAAGAGATTACAATAGCATTTTTCCCTTTTTAAATTCTTTGTGCTTGCTTGAGTTAACCAGGGATGAGAGGGTATTTATAAGCTTCAAGTTGATTCAAACTTGGAGCCTAAAAGGGTCTCACCCTAGGTTTCCTAGGTACTGGCGGTACTATCGCCACTTGATCTGCCATTGGGTGGTACCACCACCTGCCAGGGGCGGTACCATCGCTAGTAGCATTCACTGCCGGCAGTACCACCACCCAGTCTAGGTGGTGCCACTACCCAGAAATCCTAGGATGTTGTCTCCCAAGCAGTGCCACCGTCGGCCCTAGTGGTGCCACCATCAGTTGGGCTTTCAGCATCCTGGTTGGGCCTTGAATCCGTCCAAACGAGCCTAACTTCGGGCCCAGTTAGCCCCTAACAAAGTTGATGAGATTACCTCCCAAATCACACTCTAATTATATGCAAACTATGATTCTTAAGATGTATCCCAAGCAAATCAAGTCTAGTTAGTCTTGGTTTCTTCCGGTGAGCTTCCAGCGAACTTCTAGCAAGCTTCCAGCGAACTTTTGGCGAACTTCTGACGATCTCTCGGCAATGTTCTAGTGGACTCTCAGCAAGCTCCTAGACTTCAGGACGATCTTCTTGGTGAGTTCCGACGAGCTTCTTTGTCAAGCTCTAGGACTTCTTAGTCAATTCCGGTAGAACTTCCAACAAACTCTCGAACTCCCAATGAAATCGCATTCTTGACTCTGGGACTTCATTTCGATCTAAACAATTATTACTAAGCATGAATAATGTTGTCCGGCATATCATTGGTCCATCGATGCTTCATCCAATTCTTCGGCATATCGTCCTCTCTTGTGGCCTATTGCCCAATCAACCAGTTGAAACTTCGATATCCTTGGTGTAATATCCACTCTTCTTGGCCTAATGCCTGAATCCATGGACCGAAGCCTTCTGCTGATATGTCAATCGATCCTTCTACACGATGTCCAATCTTCTGATATGTTTTTCTCCAACCCAACATGATTCTTCCTGTTTTAATTGTCTCTCCCTGATCGAAGCATCCTACGTCACTCAAATCATAGATTAAATTATAAATACTATCAATTGGTTTTATTATCAAAATCCGAGATTCAATAGTTTGGTCATTGTTTGGGCCTTTCTCTTGGCCCAACACAGCCCAAACTTGGGCTCAACTATCCCCTAATTTGGTTGGCCCAATTTTAATCCCAATTATGTTCCAGTGGACTCCTGGCAAACTCTTGGACTTCATGACGATTTTCTTAGCGAGTTCCGATGAGCTTCTTTGGCAAGCTCCTAAACTTCTCGATCAATTCCGATAGAACTTCCGACGAACTCTCGAACTCCCAACGATATCTCATTCTTGACTCCGGGACTTCATTGACTTTATGCCTTGAACACTATCATAGTTAATCCTATACAAATAAAACCTACTTTGATGTAGACAATTATTATAAAGCTTGAATCATGTTGTCTAGCATGTCATTGGTTCCTCGACGCTTCGTCCGATTCTTCAACGCATCGTCCTCTCTGGCGGCCTATTGCCCAATCAGCCAGTTGACCTCCACAACTCTGATTTCCTTGGCGCAATTTTCGCTCTTCTTGGCTCGATGCCCGAACTCATGGCCCGAAGCCTTCTGTTGATACGTCGATCAATCCTTCAGTTCGATGTCTAATCTTCTGACATGTTTCTCTCCGGCCCCACATGATTCTTCCCACTTTAATTGTCTCTCCTTGATCAAAGCTACTTGCGTCACTCAAAACATATATCAAATCATAAACACTATCAATTGGTTTCATCATCAAAATCCAAGATTCAACAATATTCAAGATAGCAAGTTCTACATCATGCAAGCTAGTAAATTTTATAACATTTTAGAGCATGCAAGCTAGCAAATTTTATATCATTTTAGAGCTTGCAAGCTTGCAATTTTGCTTTCTTTGCAATCTTTAAGCTAGCAATTCTATCAAGTTTTACATTATGCAAGCTAGCAAATTTTTACATCATTTTAGAAAATGTAAGCTAGTAATATTTGAGATGTTCAAGAAAGTAACTTTTGCTTTTTCAAATAGGCAAGTTAGCAATCTTTGCTTCTCTTTTGAGATAAGCAAGCTAACATGTTTTTGCATCTTCTTGAATTGTGCAAGCTAGCAAAATTTTCTCTTTTGAGATATGCATATTAGCATTTTTTTTTCTCCCCCTTTGTCATTGGCAAAAAGAGGGGAATAATAAAATAATAGTACAATTCATTTTCCTTTATATCAATTTTAAATTATGACGAAAATAAAGTGCCATTCTCATTAACTCATAGCTTAGGATTAGACTAGTGCTAACAGTACTTTAACCCGCAACTTGGAATGAGGGTAGTAGAATGGTTCTAAGCAGTAGAAGAGTGAATTTGGAAGTCAAGAGTAATACAAGTAAGGGAATGAAAACAAACATAACAAAGGTAGTAAGCGGTTCAGGAAGGGGTTTTGAGCTAGGGCATACTAAGCATAGGCCATAATACATAATTGCTAGTGCGTACAAAGATTAGAGGTACTATACCATAATTGAGATAAACCTTCAATTCAAATTGAATTCAAGTCAAAGCAATTTTAATCATGACTCACATCATATGTAATACATCATATCATCATAATAAAATCATAAGTATTGCATGCTTCATTTCAAATAATAAATATTTCACATCATGATCGTATCAATTTGTCAAATTATATTACATCCTACCAAGCATGATCTTAACTTCTCATTTGCATGCATCAACATAATATCATGAGTATTGCATAATTTCATATCATCACATGAAGGATGACAAGAAAAATTTGGTGATGAAACATATTTCATGAATACAAGGAATTATAAAAATCATATCATGAAAGATAAGATCATGTGAATACCAATAAACATGATTCATTTGGATAAATATTATGTTTAGTGAATAGAAAAAAGAAACATAGGAGATCAAATGATATAATATCTTAATTCATGCATAAGAAATCTCAAATTATAAATCTCAAAATGTTAAGATAAAGCTCATTCAAATTCAAATCGTCAATTCAAAATCATTTTCAAGAGATTCATAAAGAAAGACATAGATATATTCATAAATCTCTCCCTTTTTTTTATTAATGATTCAATTATATTATGAGATATACAAATCATAATTACAAAGGAGTCATATAAAAAATCATGACATGAAGGATGTTAATATGAAAGATTAATTCGTGTATGATTCATTTTGACAAATCTCTTTTTTAGTCAATAACGACTAGAATCATAAGAGATCAAATAAGATATCTTAATTTAAATAAATCTATAATTATTAATGTCAAGAAACAAGATTCGTTTGGATAAATCTTCTCTTAGATAAGTAAATCATATGTGAATCAAGAAAAAATATTTCATATAAAATATATCTTAAGTCACAAACATCGATAAATGATTTGATTGAATATATCATCTCATTATTAAAATGAATCATACGAAAAGGAATCCAAAATCATCATCAAAGTCACTTTTCGAAAAATTCAATAAAAGCAACGTAGATAGATTCCTATAAGATTAAAGATAGCTCAAGTTCTTTTAGTTCCAAATTTTATGATTGATTTCATATTTAAGTCTTTCATACAAAAGCCATGCATCATTATTTATAATCGAAAAGCAATATGGAAATCATATAAATCATCAAGCTTAATAAACTATAAATTACCCAAAAATCATCATTACTTCGAATCACCATGCATAATTATAAAATTGTCAAGCATGCTACCAAGACTTTTTAAAATTTCAATTGCATCATTACATTATTATGCATTATTAAATCATCAAGCATGATTTCATTAAATATGAAGCATTTTTAATCAAAATTATTTTGTTTGTTATAGTAGTAAATCAAACTTTTCATACTTAGTGCTAGGAATTAACATGCAATTGTCATGCTCAAATTTTATTTTTTTTAAAATCACTTAGAAAGAGAAGCATATATATATATATATATTTTTTGTATTTTTTATTTTACTAACTAATTTACAAACAACTCATGAAAAAGCATCAAGTAATTTAAGAATAAAGTAAAGGAGTTTTGTTTGAGTTGTTTACCTCATTGTTGAGAGTCACAAGCGAAGTTCGCCACTTCGGCTTCATCGGTTTTCTCCTCATCTTTGGATGCACTCGTTTCATCCCAAGTCACCTCGAATGATTTCTTGTTCTTTGGCATTTTTTTCTTTTTAAGTTTACTTTTATTCTTAGTTTCATGTTTTAAAAATTTTTTAAGCTTTATTGTGAGAAGTTCAAGTTCACCATCACTTGAGCTTTCGCTTGAGTGGTCTTCTTTTTTTCTAAGTGCAAAATCCTTCTTGTTCTTTAGAAAGTTATTCTCAAGTTCATTTTATACCATACAACTCATTTCATAGGTCAGTAAAGACCCGATAAGTTCTTTAAGTGGAAAGTAGTTTAAATCCTTGGCCTCTTTAATGACCATTAGTTTAGGGTCCAAACTCTTTGAAAGGGATCTCAATATTTTATTTACGAGTTCAAAATTTGAAAAACATTTGCCAAGTACTTTTAGACTATTAACAACATTTGTAAAACGGGTATACATGTCTCCAATAGTCTCAGTTGGTTCCATTCGAAACAACTCAAAATAATGCATCAAAAGATTAATATTCGAATCTTTAACTCTACTAGTGCCTTCGTATATGGTTTCAAGAGTGCGCCAAATATCGAAAGTGGTTTCTGTTGAATCTCGGATTTTGATGATAAAATCAATTAATGGGTTAATTGATCTAATCCATATTATTGAGTTAAGTGTGCAGGATTAACTACGATAACCAGAAAACATAAAGCAAGAATACCAGAGTCAAATTCGATGGACGTTTAAGAGTCCGAAGAATCGTCGGAGATGCTGCCGGAACCAACCGAGAAGAAATCGGGAACCTGTCAGAATTTTTGGAAGTTCGCCGAAGAGATCATCAGAGGTTCGCGGAGATCACCGAGAAGGCTCGGCTACTCGTTGAAGTCATCACAAGATTGGGAGCTTGCTGGGAGTCCGTCGGAAGAAGTTCGTCGGAAAGCTCGTCGGAACAAGACTCGACGTTCACGGTTGAAAACATGCTTAGGATGTTTTTAGTTATGTAGTTCACATGTAATTAGGATTAGGATTAAAAGATAATCCTATATCCTGGTTAGGGGCCAATTGGGCCCAAAATTAGACTTGGTTTGGGCTAAATTTAAAGCCCAACCAGTGAACCGAAGGGTTTGGCGGTGGCACCGCCCAGCACCTGAGAGCCAGGGGGTGGCACCGCTTGGCTGGGCGGTGGCACCGCCAGTCCACTATCAGTGTCAGACATTGATAGGCGGTGGCACCGCCAGCATCGGGAACCAAAGAGAATTCAAATTTTGGAGCCCAAATTTGAATCCTCTTGAGGCTTATAAATACCCCTCAAATCTTAGCTAAGATTACAACTTTTTGAGAAGCAATTGATTGAGAGAAAGGTCTTAGAAAAGTCTTAGCAAGTCTTGTTTTCAATTTGCTAGAATGTTCACCTCCTTCTTTCTTGCTGAAAATTTGTAAGAGTGTGAACCGCTTGTAAAAAGTTGTAAGAGGGGTATTTGCCCTTCCCCTTCAAGAGATTTGCTAGTGGAAGGTGGGAGCCTCATCGAAGAGGGCCTCGCAAGTGGATATAGGTCATTTGACCGAACCACTTTAAAATTGGCGTGATCTCTGGTTTGCATTTCATTATTGCTATTTACATTATTGCAAACCTTCTTACGTGCTTTATTTCCTCGTTACCTTTGCTGCACAACTTTATGAATACGCTTTCAAGTTAAGCACATCCGAGTTTGATTTTTATCGTACGAAAGATTTGTCAAAACCGACGTTTTAATCCGCTGTACTAATTCACCCCCCCTCTTAGTGCCGCTCCAATCCTAACAATTGCTATCAGAGCTAGGCTCACTCTCATATTTGGTTTGATACCCAAGAGAGATGGCTTACTCCGGCATAAATGAGGGTCATTCTATCACACGTCCACCCATGTTTAATGGATTGAATTATACTTATTGGAAGACTCGTATGAGGATCTTCCTCATTTCCATGGATTTCGAGCTTTGGACTATTGTTGAAAACGGATTTCAAAAATCTTCTCTTTCGATGAGCGAATGGAATGAATCGGAGAAGAAGGTTTTTGCTTTAAACGCAAAGGCTATGAATGCCTTGTTTTGTGCACTAGACAAAAATGAATTTAATCGTGTTTCAATTTGTGATTCGGCTTTTGATATTTGGAAAATTCTTGAGGTCACTCATGAAGGCACTAGCCGAGTGAAAGAGTCCAAAATCAACATCTTTGTGCACTCTTACGAACTCTTCCGAATGAAATCAAATGGGTCCATCGGAGACATGTACACCCGGTTCACGGATGTCATTAATGGACTCAAAGCTCTTGGTAAAGATTTTACTAACTTTGAACTAGTAACTAAAATCTTAAGATCCCTCCCTAAAAGTTGGGATCCAAAAGTTACGGCCATTCAAGAGGCCAAATACCTTAAAACATTCCCTCTTGAAGAACTTATTGGATCTCTAATGACCTATGAAATGATATGTCAAGCTCATGACGAGCTCGACAACCCCCTTCCAAAGAACAGGAAGGATATGGCACTCACATCACAAGAAGACCACTTGAAAGGAACATCAAGTGATGAGGACAGTGACAATGACATTGCACTTTTGACTCAAAAATTTAAAAAATATTTAAGAAAGAATAAATTTAAAAATAATATAAAAAATAAATTCGAACACAAGAAGGACCAAGTGATTTGCTATTAGTGCAAAAAACTGGGAAACTACAAGAACGATTGTCCTCAAGCCAAGAAGAGAACATCAAAGAAGAAGGCGCTCAAGGCAACGTGGGATGATTCAAGCGCGTCTGAAGAAGAGGAGTCCAACACCGAGCAAGTTGCTCATTACGCCCTAATGGCCATCGGAGAAGAGGTAACATATTTAATTGATGCAGATTTACCTTATCATGAAGTATTAAATGCCTTCCATGAGTTATTTGATGAATGTAAGATAATTAGTAGAAAATATAAATTGCTAAAAAAGGAGCATGATAGTCTCACTTGTAATGTCGATAAATTAAAGATTGAATATTACGATAGTTTAGCTCCATGTATAAAATGCCATGATCTAGAAACTCTCCAAAAGGAGAACATGCAACTTAAGGACACCTTGAAGAAATTCGAGGTTGGTAGCAAGTCTTTGAACAATATCCTTACAAATAAGGGTCACGTTCATAAAAGAAGTGGAATCGGATTTACGAGAAGTCCCCACCAAAATCCAACCACCTTCGTTAAAGGCCCTATCTTACATGTTCGGCACCAAAGCAATTGCAACTTTTGTTGCAAATATGAACATAAAACTTATAAATGTCCATTCAAGAAAATTAGTTCGAACAAACTAATTTGGGTTCCTAAAGGAACCATGATCAATTCTATGCAATATGACGAACAAGTTAAATCAGTTTTGAAGGCACCCAAAAGAAAATGGGTATCTAAAAATAATCCCTTTTTGTAGAAACATACACCATCACAAGCTAGGAGCAAGAGATGGTATCTAGATAGTGGATGCTCAAGACATATAACTAGAGATCCATCACATTTCTCTATGCTCACTAGCAAAGAAGAAGGGTACGTCACCTTCGGAGACAACAACCAAGGCAAAATCATTGGCAAGGGAACCATAGGTAACAAATTAAAATTTTCTATTGATGATGTCTTACTAGTTGATGGATTGAAACATAATCTCTTGAGTGTTAGTCAATTATGCGATAAAGATTATATCGTTAGATTTGAATCAAATGTGTGTATTATTGAAAAACCAAACCATAACATAACTCTGATTGCATTAAAACAAAATAATGTCTACACCATCAAACTTGATAAACTAAGTAATGAAATGTGCTTCTCCGCTTTAAATGATGATGCTTGGCTTTGGCATAGGAGACTAGGCCATGCAAGCATGAAACTAATATCTAAGATCTCATCTAGAGAATTAGTGCGAGGAATTCCAAATATAAAGTTTATTAAGGACAAAGTATGCGTTGCATGTCAACTAGGCAAACAAATAAAAACTAGTTTCAAACCAAAAACTCAAATTAGCACCACTAGACCATTACAATTGATTCATTTGGACTTATTTGGACTAATTGACACGACAAGTCTAGGAGGAAGAAAATATGTATTTGTAATTGTGGATGACTATACTAGATACACTTGGACCTATTTCTTAGCTCACAAAAGTGATTGTTTCAAGTGTTTCTCTAAATTTTGCAAACTCACTCAAAACGAAAAAGGTTTCATGATTTCATCAATTCGGAGTGATCACGGTGGCGAATTTCAAAACCGTGACTTTCAAAATTTTTGTGAAGTTAATGGATACAATCACAACTTCTCCGCTCCGAGGAATCCCTAACAAAATGGAGTAGTTGAAAGAAAAAATAGAAACCTATAAGAAATAACAAGAACGATGTTAAATGAACATAGTCTACCCAAGTATTTTTGGGCTGACGCCGTAAATATGGCTTGCTACATCATGAATAGAGTCCTAATAATACCATCCCTATCAAAAACTCCCTATGAATTATAAAATAACAAAAAACCAAATATTTCCTATTTTAAAGTTTTCGATTGTAAATACTTTATTTTGAATGAAAGGGATGCCTTAGGAAAATTTGATGCTAAATCCGATGAAGGCATCTTTCTTGGTTACTCTTCCGTTTCTAAGGCTTTTCGGGGTTTTAACAAAAGAACCTTAGTAATAGAAGAGTCTATTCATGTAGTTTTTAATGAAATTGCTAATTTAAAGAAAAATGATTTTGATGATGATCTTGGTTTTGATAATTTGAATTTAAATGAACCCTCTCTTCAAAATAGCAAATTGGATGCATCTTCTTCCGAAATTTTCTTACCCAAGGAATGGAAGTATATAGATGCTCATCCAAAGGAGCTAATTATAGGAGATACATCAAAAGGGGTTCAAACTCGTTCCTCTTTCAAGAATTTTTGTGCTAACACCGCCTTCCTTTCTCAAATCGAACCTAAATGCATTGACGAGGCCTTAAAAGATGATTTTTGGGGTATTGCAATGCAAGAGGAATTAAATCAATTTGAGAGGAATAAGGTATGAAAGCTTGTTCCTAGACCAAGTGACCATTTAGTCATTGGTGCTAAATGGGTCTTTAGAAACAAGCAAGATGAAAATGGTATCGTGGTTAGAAACATGGCTAGATTAGTGGCCAAAGGTTTCAACCAAGAGGAAGGTATCGACTACGAAGAAACTTTTGCTCCTGTGGCAAGATTAGAAGTCATTAGGATGCTCCTTGCCTATGCTAGTAGTAATAATTTTAAATTGTTTCAAATGGATGTCAAAAGTGCCTTCTTGAATGGTTTTATTTCTGAAAAAGTATATGTTGAACAACCTCCCGGATTTGAAAATTCTCTTCTTCCCAATCATGTATTCAAATTGACTAAGGCTCTCTTTGGCTTGAAACAAGCTCCTAGAGCTTGGTATGAAAGACTTAGGTCCTTTCTTATTTTAAATAATTTTACCAAAGGCAAGGTTGATACAACATTGTTTATCAAACATTTTAAAAATAATTTTCTTATTGTGCAAATTTATGTTGACGATATTAATTTTGGCTCTTCGGATGAATCATTATGTGAATCATTTGCCAAATGTATGAGTCATGAATTTGAAATGAGTTTAATGGGTGAATTAACTTTCTTTTTAGAATTACAAATCAAACAACTTAGTGATGGTATATTTCTTAACCAATCTAAATATACATTAGAATTGTTAAAACGATTTAACATGGATAATTCAAAAGCAATAAGCACCCCTATGAGTACTTCGACTAAGTTAGATATGGATGAAAATAGTGAAAATTTCGATCAAAAAATATATAGGGGAATGATGGTAGTCTACTCTACCTCACCGCGACTAGACCGGATATTATGTTTAGTGTAGGACTTTGCGCTAGGTTTCAATCTAATCCTAAATTATCTCATCTTAAGAGTGTTAAAAGAATATTTAGGTATCTTAAAGGAACTCCAAATTTAGGATTGTGGTATCCAAAATCTAAAAAATTTGATTTAATAGCTTATGCAGATACCGGTTTTGGCGGATGCAGGATAGATAGAAAAAGTATATCCATAACATGTCAATTTTTAGGACATGCACTTGTTTCTTGGACTTCCAAGAAATAAAATTCAGATGCACTATCTACGGTGGAAGCCGAATACATTGCTGCAAGTGCATGCTATGCAGAAGTTGTTTGGATGAAAAATACATTAGAAGACTATGGAATTCACTTCAAAAACGTTCTCATAAAATGTGATAATACTAGTGCCATATGTCTTACTAAAAATCCAATTCAACACTCTAGAACTAAGTACATCGACGTTAGGCATCATTTCATACGCGATCATGTCCTTAACAATAATGTTGTTCTAGAATTCATTGACACAAAGCATCAATTAGCAGATATATTTACAAAAGCTTTAAATGAAGACCAATTTGAATTCATTAGAAGGGAATTAGGTATGTTAAATTGTCCCTAAGAATAAACTTGTTTGAATGGATTTTCCGTAAAGTTTTCATCCTCTCTCCGTTCCTCGATGAATTTGATCCTTCGCTTTCGATTCTAAATGACACGTTAAATTACCTTATCCTATCTTGTCAAACACCGCTCCCATCTGATCAAGATTAATGATTTTATGATATTTTGTGAATCTCAAAATTGATTTTGATGGCTTGATTTTGAGTTTCAAGTTGATGATTCGAATTTGAATGAGTTTGTATTCGAATTATTATCTTGACTTATTGGAGTTACTACTTGAAATTTTTTTTTAATCACAATCTCTTCCTTGTACACCTACAATTTTTTTTATTTATAGAAAGAAGAGATTTGATAAAATGGATGAATGCTGAATTTTCCTTTAAGATGAACTCTGCGTAAATATTTTAGCATACTTAATTTTGAATGATGAATTTTTGTATGATCAATGCTGAATTCCTGATGTAATAATCACAAATTATGTGCTTCAAGTCTCATTCCCTTTTTGTTGATGACAAAGGGGGAGAAGTGATGACTAAGTGATGACTTATACCATTTCGATAGCATGACTTAATGAAAATATCTTATGCGCATCGGTAACATGACTTATATGAATTACAAAAGCTTGTGTGATATGAATGTCTTATATGCCTTGCAAAATCTTTGAGAATATCGCAAGATTGATTGATCATATTGAAAGCATGCCTTACATCTATATCATAAAATTCATGTTGAAAATCTTTATCTCTTGTCGTAGTAAAAATCGTCCCTTATCATTTGACTTATGATTTTCATTGAAGTTTCGTATTTACTTATGCTTAATGAGAATAACGATAAGTTCAATGGTTAGAACTTATCGGTTTATGCTTGAATTCAATGGGATGGAATTCAAGTGTTTTTATCTTCTCATAATATGGCATATAGATCGGGGGAGTTATGTTTAACTCCGTCATCAATTGATTGTCATCATCAAAAAAGGGGAGATTGTTGAATCTCGGATTTTGATGATAAAATCAATTGATGGATTAATTGATCTAATCCATATTATTGAGTTAAGCATGCAGGATTAACTACGATAAACAGAAAACATAAAGCAAGAATAACAGAGTCAGTTCGATGGACGTTTAAGAGTCCGAAGAATCATCGGAGATGCTACTGGAACCAACTGAGAAGAAATCGAAAAACTGTCAAAATTTTCAGAAGTTCGCCGAAGAGATCGTCGGAGGTTGGTGGAGATCAACGAGAAGGCTCGGCTACTCGTTGAAGTCATCACAAGATCGGGAGCTTGCTGGGAGTCCGTCGGAAGAAGTTCGTCGGAAAGCTCGCCGGAACAACTTGCTTAGGATGTTTTTAGTTATGTAGTTCACATGTAATTAGGATTAGGATTAAAAGATAATCTTATATCCTGGTTAGAGGCCAACTAGGCCCAAAATTAGACTTGGTTTGGGCTAAATTTAAAGCCCAAGTAGTGAACCGAAGGGTCTGGCGGTGGCACTGCCCAACACCCGAGAGCCAGGCAATGGCACCGCCCAGCACCCGAGAGCTAGGCAGTGGCACCGCTTGGCTGGGCGGTAGCACCGCCAGTCCACTATCAGTGTCAGACACTGACAGGCGGTGGCACCGCCACTGATAGGCGGTGGCACCGTCAACATCGAGAACCAAAGAGAATTCAAATTTTGGAGCCCTTCCCCTTCAAGAGATTTGCTAGTGGAAGGTGGGAGCCTCATCAAAGATGTTGAATCTCGTATTTTGATGATGAAACTACTTGATATATGTTTATGATTTAATCTGCATTTTGAGTGACGCAGGATGCTTCGATCAGGATGAGACAATTAAAGCAAGAAAATCATTTTGTGCCGGAAGAACATGTCAGAAGATTGGACGTCGGGCCGGTGGATCGGTCGACGTATCGACAGAAGGCTTCGGGCCGTGGACTCGGGCATCGGGCCAAGAAGAGCGGGTATTGTGCCAAGGATATCGGAGTTGCGGAGTCAACTGGCCGATTGGGCAATAGGCTGCAGGAAAGGACGATGTGCCGAAGAATCGGACGAAGCGTCGAGGAACCAATGACATGCCGGACAACTAGGTTAATTGCTTAGGATTAATTGTCTCGATCAAAGTTTTGTTTTAAGTGTGCAGGATTAACTACGATGAAAGAAAGACATGTAGCAGGAGTTGCACCGGAGTAAAGACAATGATCACTTTGGGGGTTCGAGATGTCGACGGAAGTTCGGACAGTCATCGGAGGTTCTGTGGGAACAAATCCAAGAAGTCCATAAGCTTGCCAAAGAAGCTCATCGGAACTCGCCAAGTGAATCGGTCTTCGAGCTCTAGCAGGCGGTGCAACCGCCCTAGTCAGGAGGTGCAATCGCCTGAGCTCAGTCTTCGAGCTCTGGCAGAAAAGTGCAACCGCCCCTAATAAAGGTGGCACCGCCTAGAGGCTCAGTCTTCGAGCTCTGCCAAGCGGTGCAACTGCTCCAGTCAGGAGGTGCAACCGCTTGATCCCGGAATTCCGTGAATTGATAATTTTGAGCTCCAAATTTGAACTGGGTTAGTGCCTATAAATACCCTACCCATTCAGCACAGAAAGAGCAAGAACTTACACTTGAAATCTTGATCTTTCTCTATGATTCTTAGAGCTCAAAATTGTTGTAAAGGCCAAAAGTTCTTCTCTCTCTGTTCTTCCAAGTTCTGAGTTGTAAAGAGATGAGAGAAATTTCTATAAGGGTTGTCTCCTAAGCCCGTCAAAAGGAGTGAAACTGTGAAAGGGTGGTTAGCCTTCGCCTATTGAAGGAAAGCCTCTAGTTGACGTCGGTGACCTCGTCGGTGGAGGAAGCCAAAAGTGGAGTAGGTCAAGATTGACCGAACCACTCTAAATCTCGGTTTGCATTTACTTTGAGCATTTTATCTTTACTGTAAACTGTTAGAACCCTTGCAGATTCTAAACATGGGGTTGATCTCTTTAGGGGATCGGCCTCCTTGGAACTCTATAGGGGCTCCTCCCTCCAAGTTGCTGCTCAAAGGCTGCAGAAAAGATTCATCTATTGCTTATCAAAAGAGGTGGAATACATAACTATTTATAGGGCTTCTAAACTCTAACTCCTAATAGGACTCTTACTTAAGACTACTACTTCTAAACAACTCCTAATAGGACTCCTACTCAAGACTCCTACTTCTAACCAACTCCTAATAGGACTCCTACTCAAGACTCGTATTCCTTTACAACTCCCTATTCTTCTCTAAGAAATAACCTCCTAACCCTAGCCGGCCTCTTCACCTCTTTAATAGGGGTCGGCTTAGGTAGGTTTTACATGAATGTCCCTCTCAATTAGGACTCTCCTAGCTAGAGTCCTAACACAAACCTCCTAAATAGCTACTGCCTTCTACGCTTTTACGAATGAGTTTCTAAGTTCAGAGCTTTCCGAATCTGCGTTTAGACGTAAATCGGCTTTTTCGTACGATCATCACATTTTAGTTTACGTTTACGTTTTGATTTCATTCATAACTGCAAACTGCCTGCTGCGCACTTATAAAACGTATCTCAAAGTTCAGTATCTTCAGAATCAGCATTTAGACGTAAACCGGTTTTATCGTATGAACGTCGCATTTCAGTTTGCGCTTGCATTCTGATTTCCATTATAAACTGCAAACTGCCTTCATAGATTTACTTTAACGTCATCTCGCTTAATCTTAAGTTAAAGTAATCTTAGAATCGACTTTTACATCGAAATCACTTTTATAGTTCGAACGCAGTTTTTAATCGTCGAAAGATTTCCGCTGCACTAATTCACCCCCCCCCCCTCTTAGTGCTCTTGATCCTAACAATTGGTATCAGAGCGGGGTTTTTCTCATTTCGGATTTACACCCGAGAGAAATGGCTCTTCATGGTTTTCAAGAGGGCTTATCAGTTGTTCGTCCACCGTTGTTTAACGGATTGGACTACACTTATTGGAAAACTCGAATGTGAGTTTTCTTGATTTCTATGAATTTGGATTTATGGATTATCATTGAAAACGGTTTTCAACTTCCCTCTAAACCGATGAACGAATGGTCGTATTTGGAGAAGAAGTATTTTTCTTTAAACACAAAGGCTATGAATGCCTTATTTTGCGCTTTGGACAAAAATGAGTTCAATCGGATTTCTACGTGCGAAATGGCTTTTGACATTTGGCGAACACTTGAAATCACGCACGAGGGAACTAGTAGAGTCAAAGACTCGAAAGTTAACATTTTATTGCATGATTTTGAGCTTTTTCGAATGCAACCAAGCGAGACTATAGGCGACATGTACACCCGTTTCACGGATGTCGTCAATAGTTTAAGAGCTCTTGGAAAATGTTTTTCGGATTTTGAACTCGTAAACAAGATTTTACGTTCGCTTTCTAAGAAGTGGGATTAAAAAATAACTGCAATACAAGAAGCTAAAAACCTAAACAACTTACCACTTGAAGAACTAATTGGTTCATTGATGACATATGAAATGGTGCACAATGCACATGATGAACATGTTGAACAAAATCACCTTCCAAAGAACAGGAAGGATTTGGAACTCCGGACAAATGAATACCACTTGAGCGATGACTCAAGTGATGAGGACAATGATGAACTTGAACTTCGAACACTAAATCTTAATAAGTTTATTAAACAAAAATCTAAAATAGACAATGAACTTGAACGAAGGAAGAGGCCAAAGAAAAGGAAGGCAACCAAGGATGATTCAAGAACTTCCAAAGGTGAAACGGCAAATTGGGCTTTGACGGGCTTCGACTACATGGTAAGTAACTCAACTCTCTTGAATTATTTTAAAATTACTTGAAGTTTTTTATGAGTGCTTAATTTAGATAGTAGGAATAGGAAATAAAAAAATATTTTTCAAAAATTATATCATGTTTTTCTTTTTAGCATCTTTGAAGAATTAAAAATTTGATCATAAAAAGTATATTGCTAAGGTTTCATGCATGTTTTGAAATGTTGAATGATGTATGCTACATTATGGATTGTAGTTATATGATATGTGATAATGCTTAAGATTAATCCATGCATGGGTATTTTGATGATTTTATGTCATGCATGAGCTTTTGAAGTAAATGATTTGAAACTCTCATTTTGGATTAACATGTTTTTTGTTTAATCATTTTTATGATGAATTAAGATGACATTCTCATGACATATTAAGATGACATAGTGCATGTACATCTATGTATGAATTTCTTGATAGTCTTTTGATGATAGATGTGATATCATGATGTTTTATTTTTGATGTGTTTGGTCTTGACGGCTTTATGACGAAACTTATGTTTCGATTTTAAATGATGATACATGTTTTCACAAAAAGACTTGAACACCCTCACATGAAATCAATTGTATGAAATGGAAATGAATTTTATATCCTATTGAGATTAATGAATCTAGTGAATCTCATGAAAATAAACATGATGAATATTTTGAAAATAAATGAGTATATCATGCATTTGGACTTAATGATTACTCTTGAATATACTTTTTGAAATCATATTTGATAATGAATATCAAGATATAAAAAGGATGTTATCATGGAATCATGCTTGATAATTTATTTTACGAAATTTACCTTTCTATCTTGAAGGTTGACATCTTTTTTAAAAGCAAAGGCATGCTCATAAGAAGCAAATCACATGAATAGAAATTTATAAAAATAAAATGTAATCCTCTATCTTATTGATTTTTCAATAAATCTATGCTTGTCATATATGAATTTATTGAATGTAATTTTGAGGATGATTTCAGATTTGACAAATGCTTGATTCATATTTACGACATAAGATACATTTTAAATATGAATCATGCTTCAATCATGTTAAATGCGTCAATCATTTTCAATCTCTAAAGTTCTCGATTTTGATGAAATACAAGTGATAAATTCATTTATGATATCTTGTAAATCACTTGAATTATGAATGAGTTTTTTTTTTATGTGTTAAAAGAATCACTTAAAAAGAAAATGCTTTTCCCATCTTATCGAGATTAATGATTTCATGATATTGTGTGAATCTCGAAATTGATTTTGATGAAATAGTAATAACGTTATTCAAGTTATGAATCTCAAAAATGATAATATGCTTCATGTGATAATATGAATACATGAAACACTTATGATATGATTTTTATACAATTTCGTGTATTCATAAAATATTTATCTCATCATCCAATAACTCCTCTTGATATTCCTTATGAGATGAAATGAAATAATGCATGAAATACAAATGAAGAGTTAATGATCATGCATAATAGGATGTAATGAATTCTGACATTTAGATACCATCGTTTGAATATCTATGATCATGTTGCCAAAATGATATATCATGAATGCTTGAATATCATGTTTGATATGCTCATAATATTGATTGATTTATTCAGTATCATGCATGAATGAAACATAAGGTTTTTGAAATTGTGTATGTTTTAATTTGAATATATAATGATGCACAAATAAAATTGATACTTACCTTTGTCATAATCTGAAAATTAAAAGAAAAAAGGGTCTTCCCTTCTTTTTGACAATGACAAAGGGGGAGCAAGAATTTCTAGCGTGGATATCATGAAAAGAGGTAAACTAGCTAGCTTACACAATTCAAGATGAAAGCAAAAATTACACTCCTCTAAAGAGAAGATGCAAATGTAACACTTGCCAAATTGTTTGCTTGCCTCATGTAAAACATTATCTCTTGCTAGTTTGGCATTTTGCTAGCTTACACTTTGCAAAGAAAGCAAAGATGACACTTCTCAAAAGAGAAGGAAGAGCTTGTTATCTTGAACATCACACGCTTGCCAAACAAAAATTGCAAAAGTGCTATCTTGCCTATCTCAAGAAGCAAAACATGCTAAACTTACACCTTGCAATAGAAGCAAAATTGCGAGCTCAAACATTGCAAAGGAAGCAAAAATTTGCTAGCTTGCAACTTGCATATTTCAAGAAGCAAGAGTTGCCTTCTTGAACATCTCTAAATTGCTAGCTTGCAAGTTCTAAAATGTTGTAACATTGCTAGCTTGCATGTTCTAAAAGTGCTATCTTGTATGCTGTAAAACTTGCATATCTAAAACTTGATAGCTTGAATGTTCTAAGCATGATGTAACATTTGCTAAATTTTCTGGCTTCAAAACTGCATGATGATAAAAACTTGATATTATATTTTTCATGCAATGAGTTAAACCAATATCACAAACGATTGATTGTGGTACTTTTCCTTTTTGTTGATGACAAAGTGGGAGAAGTATGATGTTATGCATAAGTTTATGCAGAAGTATGACGTGTTGCAAGTATTCATGATGAATATTGCAATGACATGAATTCAGTGTGAATTCAAGGTTCTATCAATATGGCATATTGATAGGGGGAGTTTATTTAAACTCCGGGAGTTAAGGTTAACTCCGTCATCAAGTAGTTGTCATCATCAAAAAGGGGGAGATTGTTGAATCTCATATTTTGATGATGAAACTACTTGATATATGTTTATGATTTAATCTGTGTTTTGAGTGATGCAGGATGCTTCGATCAGGATGAGACAATTAAAGCAAGAAAATCATATTGTGCCGGAAGAACATGTCCAAAGATTGGACGTCGGGCCGGTGGATCGGTCGACGTATCGACAGAAAGCTTCGGGCCGTGGACTCGAGCATCGGGCCAAGAAGAGCGGGTATTGTGCCAAGGATATCAGAGTTGCGGAGTCAACTGGCCGATTGGGCAATAGGCTGCAGGAAAGGACGATGCGCCGAAGAATCGGACGAAGCGTCGAGGAACCAATGACATGCCGGACAACTTGGTTAATTGCTTAGGATTAATTGTCTCGATCGAAGTTTTGTTTTAAGTGTGCAGGATTAACTACGATGAAAGAAAGACATGCAGCAGGAGTTGTGCCGGAGTCAAGACAATGATCACGTTGGGAGTTCGAGAGTTCGACGGAAGTTCGGACAATCATCGGAGGTTCTGCGGGAACAAATCCGAGAAGTCCATAAGCTTGCCAAAGAAGCTCGTCGGAACTCTCCAAGTGAATTGTCGCAAGTCCAGGAGTTTGTCGGAAGTCCGCAGGAGCATCACCGAGGGTTCATCGGATGATCGACAGAAGTTCGCCGGAAGCTCGTCGGAAGAAGCGATTGACGCACCGGAGCAAGTTGTAGAAATTGTCTTAGGATTTATCGCAGTTAGCACAATGATTAAGTTGGAAATGGGAGGTGATCCCATTAGCTTAATCTTGGGGCAATTGGGCCCCTGAAAAACCCAAATTGGGCTGAATGGATCAACACATTCGGACCCTAATTGCTGTGGGAGGTGCAACCGCCCAAGCTAGGAGGTAGCACCGCCTTGGCTAAGTCTCCCAGGGAGACTGGGCGGTGCAACCGCCCCAGCCAGGAGGTGGCACCGCTTGGGCTCAGTCTCTGAGCGAGACTAGGCGGTGCAGCCTCCCCTGACAAGAGGTAGCACCGCCTGAGCTCGATCTTCGAGCTCTGGCAGAGAGGTGCAACCGCCCCTGACAAAGGTGGCACCGCCCAGAGGCTCAGTCTTCGAGCTCTGCCAAGCGGTGCAACCGCTCCAGTCAGGAGGTGCAACCACCTGATCCCGAAATTCTAGGAATTGACAGTTTTAAGCTCCAAATTTGAACTGGGTTGGGGCCTATAAATACCCCACCCATTCAGCACAGAAAGAGCAAGAACTTACACTCAAAATCTTGATCTTTCTCTGTGATTCTTAGAGCTCAAAATTGTTCTAAAGGCCAAAAGTTCTTCTCCCTTTGTTCTTCCATGTTCCGAGTTGTAAAGAGAGGAGAGAAATTTCTGTAAGGGTTGTCTCCTAAGCCCGTCAAAAGGAGTGAAACTGTAAAAGGGTGGTTGGCCTTCGCCTATTGAAGGAAGGCCTCTAGTTGACGTCGGTGACCTCGTTGGTGGAGGAAGCCAAAAGTGGAGTAGGTCAAGATTGACCGAACCACTCTAAATCTCGGTTTGCATTTACTTTGAGCATTTTATCTTTACTGCAAACCTCCTAAATAGCTACTGCCTTCTGCGCTTTTACGAACAAGTTTCTAAGTTTAGAGCTTTCCGAATCTGCATTTAGACATAAATCAGCTTTTTCGTACGATCATCACATTACAGTTTACGTTTACATTTTGATTTCAATCATAACTGCAAACTGCCTTCTGCGCACTTATAAAACGTATCTCAAAGTTCAGTATCTTCAGAATCGGCATTTAGACATATACCGATTTTATCGTACGAACGACACATTTCAGTTTGCGCTTGCATTCTGATTTCCATCATAAACTGCAAACTGGCTTCATAGATTTACTTTAACGTCATCTCGCTTAATCTTAAGTTAAAGTAATCTTAGAATCGGCTTTTACATCGAAATCACTTTTATAGTTCGAACGCAGTTTTTAATCGTCGAAAGATTTCCGCTGCATTAATTCACCCCCCCCCCCCCCCCCCCCCTCTTAGTGCTCTTGATCCTAACAAAAGAGGGCCTCACAAGTGGATGTAGGTCATTTGACTGAACCACTTTAAAATCGGCGTGATCTCTTGTTTGCATTTCATTATTACTATTTACATTATTGCAAACCTTCTTACGTGCTTTATTTCCTCATTACCTTTGTTGCACAACCTTACGAATACGCTTTCAAGTTAAGCACTTCCGAGTTCGATTTTTATCGTACGAAAGATTTGTCAAAACCGATGTTTTAATCCACTGCACTAATTCACCCCCCCCTCTTAGTGCCGCTCCAATCCTAACAGTTTCATAAATAGATACTCGATTGAATTCATTTTTATCTAAAGCACAAAACAAAGCATTCATAGCCTTTGCATTTAAAGAGAAAGTCTTCTTCTCTAACCCATTCCAATTGTTCATTGGAATAGAAGACTTTTGAAAACCAAATTTGACTATATTTCATAAATCGAGATTCAATGAAAGCAAGAAAACTCTCATTCTAGTTTTTTAATGTGTACCCCGTTTTATTGAACATGAGAGGATGAATGAGAGAGTGACTCCCTTAAAAGTTGAGAAGAGCCATTTCTCTTTGGGTGTTAAACCAAATAAGAAAAACATGGCTTTGATATCAATTGTTAGGAACGAGTCAATACTAAGGGAGGGGGGGGGGGGGGGGGGGGTGAATTAGTATAGTAGATAAAATTACGTCGGTTTGAAAATCTTTCGTTCGATTAAAATCGATTTAAGAAAAGATGTTAACTTGAAACACGTTCGTAAGAGTGTGCAGCTAAATTAATGAGGAAGTATGGCAGTTTGCAATAAATGTAAATAGTAAAGCAGAAATGAAAACCGAGTTTATAGTGGTTCCGATTCCTCCTCCGTTGAGGCCACTGGCATCCACTATCGGTCTTCCTTTAATGGGTGAAGATCAACTACCCTCTTATAATACTTTCTTCTTTTCACCAGTTTAGGAGATAACCTTTACAAGTCACTCTTGTTGAATCTCGGATTTTGATGATGAAGTCAATTATAAATTGTTTGATCTAATCTATATGTTGAGAAAAGTGTGCAGGATTAACTACGATAGCATTAAGACATAAAGCAGGTGTTGTGCCGGAGTCAAGATCGAGATCTCATTGGGAGTTCGAGAGTTCATCGAAAGTTCTACCGAAACCAACCGAGAAGTCCAGGAGCTTGCCAAAGAAGCTCATCAGAACTCACCAAGAAGATCATCATAAAGTCCAGGAGCTTGCTGGGAGTCCGCCGGAACATTGCCAAGAGTTTATCGAATATTCGCTGGAAGTACGCCGGAAGCTCATTGGAAGAGAAATTGACGCACCGGAATAAGAAGGGCTATAATTATGTCTCAGTTATCATAGTTAGAGCATAAATTAAGTTAGGATTGGGTCGTAATCCCACTAACTTAATTAGGGGCCAATTGGGCCCTTAACAAGGCTGAATTGGGTCGTATTGAGCAGCCAATTCAGCCCCTGAATTCTTCGCCGATGGTGGCACCGCTTGGAAAGCAATGCCCAAGATTATTTGGGTGGTGGTGCCACCAGCAGTTATTGCTGCCAGCGGTGGTACCGCCCCTGTCAGACGGTGGTACCGTCATAGCTCGATCTCCGAGCTATGTCAAGCGGTGGTACCCTCCAAGCTAGACAGTAGTACCACCCAGTGTAAGACTGCAGGTGGTAGTACCACCCAGTAATGGTGATGGTACCGCCAGTACCCCGGAAATCCGAGATGAGACACTTTTTGGCTCTAATTTTGAAGTCATTAGGGCTTATAAAAATCTCACCCTTTTCTGCATGAAAGGGCACAAAAGTATTAGCATAATCTTGAGTTCTTGAGTCTTAAAGTGTTGTAAAAGTGAAGAGTTCTCCTCCTTCATCTCATAGCCTTGTAACCATCCAAGAAAGAGGAGTGAGACTTGTAAGGTTTGTCTCCTAAACCCGACAAAAAGAGAAAGAGCTGTAAAAAGTGGTTAATCTTCACCTATTGAAGGAAGGCATTTAGTGGATGTTGGTGACCTCGTCGGAGGAGGAATCCGAAAGTGGATGTAGGTCATATTGATCGAACCACTCTAAAACTCGGTTTGCATTTACTTTGAGCAATTTACTTTTATAGCAAACTGCCTCTCCTCCTTACTATGCTTTTACGACGCCTACGCTCACATACGCATTCAAGTAAACACCTTCCGAGATCGGTTGTAATCATATGAAGATTTTACGAAATCGATGCTTTTCAATTGTGCAATTTACATTACTGCAAATCTCCTTAATCTTCTCTTGCACTTTTATGAAAGCTTTCAAGTTCAAATTTTCTCTAAAACAGATTGAATCAAAACCATTTTCGTCGGAATCGATTTTAATCAAAACAAAGTCTTTTGAAATCGAAAAAGTTTTCCGCTGCACTAATTCACCCCCTCTCTTAGTGCCGCTCTTGATCCTAACAATTGGTATCAGAGTAAGGTTCACTCTTATTTGGTTTTAAACCCAAGAAAGATGACATTTGTCGGCAACCTAGAGGGTCATTCAATTACACGTCTGCCTATGTTCAAAGGGATGGATTACACATATTGGAAGACTAGAATGAGGATCTTTCTAATTTCAATGGATTTCGAATTATGGAATATTATAGAAAATGGGTTTCAAATGTCTTCTCTTCCAATGAATGATTAGAATGAGTTGGAGAAGAAGATTTTCGCTTTAAACGCAAAGGCTATGAATGCCTTGTTTTGTGCCTTAGATAAAAATGAGTTTAATCGTGTGTCCATTTGTGAAACTGCTTTTGATATTTAGCACACACTCGAAGTGACTCATAAAGGCACTAGTAGAGTGAAGAAGTCAAAAATTAATCTTTTAGTGTATACTTATGAGTTGTTTCTAATGAAACCAAGTGAGACTATTAGAAACATGTACACCCGATTTATGGATGTCGTCAATGGTCTAAAAGGACTTGGTAAAGGTTTCTAGGATTTTAAATGTGTTAATAAAATTTTAAGACCGCTTCCAAAGAGTTTGGACCCTAAAGTCACGGGCATTCAAGAGGCCAAAGACCTAAATAATTTTTCTCTAGAAGAACTAATTGGGTCACTAATGACCTATGAGATGACTTATAAAGCTCATGAAGAGCTTGAGGACTCCCTTCCAAAGAACAGGAAGGATATGGAACTAAAAACCCAAGAAGACCACTTGAAAGAAAACTCAAGTGATGAGGACCTTGAAGACTTGGCACTCTTAACAAAGAAATTCAAAAAATTCATAAAAAGGAATAAATTTAAAAATAACACTAAAAATAAATTTGAACCCAAGAAAGATCAAGTAATATGCTACGAATGCAAGAAGTTGGGACATTACAACAGCGAATGTCTTATAGCCAAGAAGAGACAACCAAAGAAGAAGACTCTTAAAGCAACATGGGATGACTCAAGTGCATCCGAAGAACAAGAGCCTACCATCACCGAGCAAGTTGCTCACTATGCACTAATGGCCATTGGAGATAAGGCAACAAGTTCATTTGATGCAAATTTATCCTTTGATGAACTATTAAATGATTTTCATGATTTATTTGATGAATGCTAATTAATTAGTAAAAAATATAAAATATTAAAAAAGGAGCATGCTTCTCTTGTTAGTGATTTTGATAGATTAAAAGTTAAACACAATGATAGTTTAGCTCCATGTATGAAATGTGATGAACTAGAAACATTTATAAAGGAAAACTTGCTACTCAAAGAAATCTTAAAAAAATTTGTTGGTAGAAATTCCTTTGACATGATCATTGCCAACAAGGGCCGTGTTGATAGAAAAGGTAGAATTAAATTTGTGAGTAGCTCTCACCAAAATTCAATCATCTTTGTTAAAGGCCCTAATTTGCATGTTTCATCATGAAACAAATGTAACTTTTGTTACAAATTTGGGAATATAGCTTATCATTATCCATTCAAGAAATGTAATCCACATAAATTGATTTGCATTTCTAAAAGAATCTCAAATGACTCAATGCAACATGATAAGCTATGTAGATCAATTTTTGAGACACCCAAGGTCAAATAAGTACCTAAAAATCATTCTTTTTTATAAAAAATGTACCATCACAAACTAGGAGCAAGAGATGGTACTTGTTGAATCTCATATTTTGATGATAAAATCAATTGATGGGTTAATTGATATAATCCATATTATTGAGTTAAGTGTGCATGATTAACTACGATAACCAGAAAACACAAAGCAAGAATACCGGAGTCAAGGTCGATGGACGTTTAAGAGTCCGAAGAATCGTCGGAGATGCTATCGGAACCAACCGAGAAGAAATCGGGAACCTGTCGGAATTTTCGGAAGTTCGCCGAAGAGATCGTCGGAGGTTCATGGAGATCACCGAGAAGGCTCGACTACTCGTTAAAGTCATCACAAGATCGGGAGCTTCCTGGAAGTCCGTCGGAAAGCTCGCCGGAACAAGACTCGACATTCGCGGTTGAAAACTTGCTTAGGATGTTTTTTTGTTATGTAGTTCACTTGTAATTAGGATTAGGATTAAGAGATAATCCTATATCCTGGTTAGGGGCCAATTGGGCCCAAAATTAGACTTCGTTTGGGCTAAATTTGAAGCCCAACCAGTGAACCGAAGGGTCTGGCGGTGGCACCGCCAAACTGGGCGGTTGCACCGCCCAACACCCGAGAGCCAGGCGGTGGCACCGCCAGTCCACTGTCAGTGTTTGACACTGACAAGCGGTGGCACCGCCAGCATTTGGAACCCAAAGAGAATTCAAATTTTGGAGCCCAAATTTGAATCCTCTTGAGGCCTATAAATACCCCTCAAATCTCAGTTGAGATTACAACTTTTTGAGAAGCAATTAATTGAGAGAAAGGCCTTAGAAAAGTCTTAGCTAGTCTTATTTTCAATTTGCTAGTGTTCACCTCCTTCTTTCTTGCTGAAAATCTGTAAGAGAGTGAACCGCTTGTAAAAAGTTGTAAGAGGGGTATTTACCCTTCCCTTTCAAGAGGGGCCTCGCAAGTGGATGTAGGTCATTTGAGCGAACCACTTTAAAATCGGCGTAATCTCTGGTTTGCATTTCATTACTGCTATTTATATTACTGCAAACTTTCTTACTTGCTTTTTTCCTCATTGTCTTTGCAGCACAACTTTGCGAATACGCTTTCAAGTTAAGCACTTCCGATTCCGATTTTTATCGTACGAAAGATTTGTCAAAACTAACGTTTTAATCTGCTGCACTAATTCACCCCCCCCCCTCTTAGTGCCACTCCGATCCTAACAATTGGTATCAGAGCTAGGCTCACTCTCATATTTGGTTTGATACCCAAGAGAGATGGCTTACTCCGACATACATGAGGGTCATTCTATCACACGTCCACCCTTGTTTAATGGGTCAGATTATACTTATTGGAAGACTCGTATGAGGATCTTCCTCATTTCTATGGATTTCGAGCTTTGGACTATTGTTGAAAACGAATTTCAAAAATCTTCTCTTCCGATGAGCGAATGAAATGAATCGGAGAAGAAGGTTTTTGCTTTAAACGCAAAGGCTATGAATGCCTTGTTTTATGCACTAGACAAAAATGAATTTAATCATGTTTCAATTTGTGATTCGGCTTTTGATATTTGGAGAACTCTTGAGGTCACTCATGAAGGCACTAGCCGAGTGAAAGAGTCCAAAATCAACATCCTTATGCACTCTTACGAACTTTTCCAAATGAAATCAAGTGAGTCCATCGGAGACATGTACACCCGGTTCACGGATGTCATCAATGGACTCAAAGCTCTTAGTAAAGATTTTACTAACTTTGAACTAGTAACTAAAATCTTAAGATCCCTCCCTAAAAGTTGGGATCCAAAAGTTACGGCAATTCATGAGGCCAAAGACCTTAAAACATTCCCTCTTGAAGAACTTATTGGTTCTCTAATAACCTACGAAATGACATGTCAAGCTCATGACGAGCTCGAGAACCCCCTTCCAAAGAACAGGTAGGATATGACACTCACATCACAAGAAGACCACTTGAAAGGAACATCAAGTGATGAGGACAGTGACAATGACATTGCACTTTTGACTCAAAATTTTAAAAAATATTTAAGAAAGAACAAATTTAAAAATAATACAAAAAATAAATTCGAACACAAGAAGGACCAAGTGATTTGCTATGAGTGCAAAAAACCGGGACACTACAAGAACGATTGTCCTCAAGCCAAAAAGAGAACATTAAAGAAGAAGGCGCTCAAGGCAATGTGGGATGATTCAAGCGCGTCCGAAGAAGAGGAGTCCAACACCGAGCAAGTTGCTCATTACGCCCTAATGGCCATCGGAGAAGAGGTAACGGATTTAATTGATGCAAATTTACCTTATTATGAATTATTAAATGCTTTTCATGAGTTATTTGATGAATGTAAGACAATTAATAGAAAATACAAATTGCTAAAAAAGGAGCATGATAGTCTCACTTGTGATATCGATAAATTAAAAACTGAATATCATGATAGTTTAGCTCCATGTATAAAATTCCATGATCTAGAATCTCTCCAAAAGGAGAACTTACTACTTAAGCACAACTTGAAGAAATTCGAGGTTGGTAGCAAATCTTTGAACATGATCCTTACAAATAAGGGTCACGTTCCTAAAAGAAGTGGAGTCGGATTTGTGAGAAGTCCTCACCACAATCCAACCACCTTCATTAAAGGCCCTGTCTTACATGTTCGGCACCAAAGCAATTGCAACTTTTGTTGCAAATATGGACATAAAACTTATAAATGTCCATTCAAGAAAATTAGTCCTAACAAACTAATTTGGGTTCCTAAAGGAACTATGATCAATTCTATGCAATATGATGAACAAGTCAGATTAGTTTTTAAGGCACCCAAAAGAAAATGGGTACCTAAAAATAATCCCTTCTTGTAGAAACATACACCATCACAAGCTAGGAGCAAGAAATGGTATCTAGATAGTGGATGCTCAAGACATCTGACTAGAGATCCATCTCATTTCTCTATGCTCACTAGCAAAGAAGAAGGGTATGTCACCTTCGGAGACAACAACCAAGGCAAAATCATTGGCAAGGGAACCATAGGTAACAAATTAAAATTTTCTATTGATGATGTCTTCCTAGTTGATGGATTGAAACATAATCTCTTGAGTGTTAGTCAATTATGCGATAAAGGTTATATCGTTAGATTTGAATCAAATGTGTATATTATTGAAAAACCAAACCATAACATAACTATGATTGCATTAAAACAAAATAATGTCTACACCATCAACCTTGATGAACTAAGTAATGAAATGTGCTTCTCCGCTTTAAATGATGATGCTTGGCTTTGGCATAGGAGACTAGGCCATGCAAGCATGAAACTAATATCTAAGATCTCATCTAGAGAATTAGTGCGAGGAATTCCAAATATAAAGTTTATTAAGGACAAAGTATGCAATGCATGTCAACTAGGTAAACAAATAAAAATTAGTTTCAAACCAAACACTCAAATTGGCACCACTAGACCATTACAATTGATTCATTTAGACTTATTTGGACCAATTGACACGACAAATCTAGGAGGAAGCAAATATGCGTTTGTAATTGTGGATGACTATACTAGATACACTTGGACCTATTTCTTAGCTCACAAAAGTGATTGCTTCAAGTGTTTCTTTAAATTTTGTAAACTCACTCAAAATGAAAAAGGTTTCATGATTTCATCAATTCGGAGTGATCACGGTGGCGAATTTCAAAACCGTGACTTTCAAAATTTTTGTGAAGTTAATGGATACAATCACAACTTCTCCACTACGAGGAATCCCCAACAAAATGGAGTAGTTGATAGAAAAAATAGAAACCTACAAGAAATGGCAAGAACGATGTTAAATGAACATAGTCTACCCAAGTATTTTTGGGCCGAAGCCGTAAATACGACTTGTTACATCATGAATAGGGTCCTAATAAGACCATCCCTATCAAAAACTCCCTATGAATTATGGAATAACAAAAAACCAAATATTTCCTATTTTAAAGTTTTCGGTTGTAAATGCTTTATTTTGAATGAAATGGATGCCTTAGGAAAATTTGATGCTAAATCCGATGAAGGCATCTTTCTTGATTACTCTTCCATTTCTAAGGCTTTTCGGGTTTTTAACAAAAGAACCTTAGTAATAGAAGAGTCTATTCATGTAGTTTTTAATGAAATATCTAATTTAAAGAAAAATGATTTTGATGATGATCTTGGTTTTGATAATTTGAATTTAAATGAACCCCCTCCTCAAAATAGCAACTTGGATGCACCTTCTTCCGAAATTTCCTTACCCAAAGAATGGAAGTATATAGATGCTCATCCAAAGGAGCTAAGTATAGGAGATACATCAAAAGGGGTTCAAACTCGTTCCTCTTACAAGAATTTTTGTGCTAACGTCGCCTTCCTTTCTCAAATCGAACCTAAATGCATTGATAAGGCCATAAAAGATGATTTTTGGGTTATTGCAATGCAAGAGGAATTGAATCAATTTGAGAGGAATAAGGTATGGAAGCTTGTTCCTAGACCTAGTGACCATTTAGTCATTGGTACTAAATGGGTCTTTAGAAACATGCAAGATGAAAATGGTATCGTGGTTAGAAACAAGGCTAGATTAGTGGCCAAAGGTTTCAACCAAGAAGAAGGTATCGATTACGATGAAACCTTCGCTCCTGTGGCTCGATTAGAAACCATAAGGATGCTCCTTGCCTATGCTAGTAGTAATAATTTTAAACTATTTCAAATGGATGTCAAAAGTGCCTTCTTGAATGGTTTTATTTTCGAAGAAGTATATGTCAAACAACCTCCCGGATTTGAAAATTCTCTTATTCCTAATCATGTATTCAAATTGATAAGGCTCTCTTTGGCTTGAAACAAGCTCCTAGAGCTTGGTATTAAAGGCTTAGTTCCTTTCTTATTTTAAATAATTTTACCAAAGGCAAGGTTGATACTACATTGCTTATTAAACATTTTGAAAATAGTTTTCTTATTGTGCAAATTTATGTTGACGATATTATTTTTGGCTCTTCGGATGAATCACTGTGTGAATCATTTGCCAAATGTATGAGTCATGAATTTGAAATGAGTTTAATGGGTGAATTAACTTTCTTTTTAGGATTACAAATCAAACAACTTAGTGATGGTATATTTCTTAACCAATCTAAATATACATTAGAATTGTTAAAATGATTTAACATGGATAATTCAAAAGCAATAAACACCCCTATGAGTACTGCGACTAAGTTAGATATGGATGAAAATAGTGAAAATTTCGATCAAAAAACACATAGGGGAATGATAGGTAGTCTACTCTACCTCACTGCGACTAGACTGGATATTATGTTTAGTGTAGGACTTTACGCTAGGTTTCAATCTAATCCTAAATTATCTCATCTTAAGAGTGTTAAAAGAATATTTAGGTATCTTAAAGGAACTCCAAATTTAGGATTGTGGTATTCGAAATCTGAAAATTTTGATTTAATAGCTTATGTAGATGCCGATTTTGGCGGATGTAGGATAGATAGAAAAAGTACATCCAGAACATGCCAATTTTTAGGACATGCACTTATTTCTTAGACTTCCAAGAAACAAAATTCAGTTGCACTATCTACGGCGGAAGCCGAATAAATTGCTGCAAGTGCATGTTGTGCACAAGTTGTTTGGATGAAAAATACATTAGAAGACTATGGAATTCACTTTAAAAACATTCCCATAAAATGTGATAATACTAGTGCCATATGTCTTAGTAAAAATCCAATTCAGCACTCTAGAACTAAGTACATCGACGTTAGGCATCATTTCATACGCGATCATGTCCTTAACAATGATGTTGTTCTAGAATTCATTGATACAAAGCATCAATTAGCAGATATATTTACAAAAACTTTGAATGAAGACCATTTTGAATTCATTAGAAGGGAATTAGGTATGTTAAATTATCCCTAAGAATAAACTTGTTTGAATGGATTTTCTGTAAAGTTTTTCATCCTCTCTCCGTTCCTCGGTGAATTTTATCCTTCTCTTTCGATTCTAAATGACATGTTAAATTATCTTATCCTATCTTGAGTCAAATACCGCTCCCATCTGATCAAGATTAATGATTTTATGATATTTTGTGAATCTCGAAATTGATTTTGATGACTTGATTATGAGTTTCAAGTTGACGAATTGAATTTGAATTGATTTGTATTCGAATTATGATCTTGACTTATTGGAGTTACTACTTGAAATTTTTTTATCACTATCTCTTCCTTGTACATCTACAATTTTTTGTTATTTATAGAAAGAAGAGATTTGATAAAATGGATGAATGCTGAATTTTCTTTTAAGATGAACTCTACGTAAATATTTTAGCATACTTAATTTTGAATGATAAAATTTTTGTATGATCAATGCTGAATTACTGATGTTATAATCACAAATTATGTGCTTCAAGTCTCATTCCCTTTTTGTTGATGACAAAGGGGGAGAAAAGTGATGACTTGTACCATTTTAACAGCATGACTTATATGAATTACAAAAGCTTGTGTGATATGAATGTCTTATATGCCTTGCAAAATCTTTGAGAATATCGCAAGATTGATTGATCATATTGAAAGCATGTCTAACATGTATATCATGAAATTCATGTTGAAAATCTTTATCTCCTGTCGTAGTAAAAATTGTCTCTTATCATTCGACTTGAAAATGATTTTCATCGAAGTTTCGCATTTACTTATGCTTAATAAGAATAACGATAAGTTCTATGGTTAGAACTTATCGGTTTATGCTTGAATTCAATGGGATAGAATTCAAGTATTTTTATCTTCACATAATATGGCATATAGATAGGGGGAGTTATGTTTAAACTCCGTCATCAATTGATTGTCATCAACAAAAAGGAGGAGATTGTTGAATCTCGGATTTTTATGATAAAATCAATTGATGGGTTAATTGATCTAATCCATATTATTAAGTTAAGTGTGTAGGATTAACTACGATAACTAGAAAACACAAAGCAAGAATACCGGAGTCAAGGTCGATGGACGTTTAAGAGTCCGAAGAATCGTCAGAGATGCTACCGGAACCAACCGAGAAGAAATCGGGAACCTGTCGAAATTTTTGGAAGTTCGCCGAAGAGATCGTCGGAGGGTCACGGAGATCACCGAGAAGGCTCGGCTACTCGTTAAAGTCATCACAAGATCGGGAGCTTGTTGGGAGTCCGTCGGAAGAAGTTCGTCGGAAAGCTCATCAGAACAAGACTCGACGTTCGCGGTTGAAAACTTGCTTTGGATGTTTTTTTGTTATATAGTTCACTTGTAATTAGGATTAGGATTAAGAGATAATCCTATATCCTGGTTAGGGGCCAACTGGGCCGAAAATTAGACTTGGTTTGGGCAGAATTTGAAGCCCAACCAGTGAACCGAAGGGTCTGGCGGTGGCACCGACTAGCACCCGAGAGCTGGGCGGTGGCACCGCCAACATTGGGAACCCAAAGAGAATTCAAATTTTGGAGCCCAAATTTGAATCCTCTTGAGGCCTATAAATACCCCTCAAATCGCAGCTGAGATTATAACTTTTTGAGAAGCAATTGATTGAGAGAAAGGCCTTAGAAAAGTCTTAGCTAGTCTTGTTTTCAATTTGCTAGTGTTCACCTCCTTCTTTCTTGCTGAAAATCTGTAAGAGAGTGAACCGCTTGTAAAAAGTTGTAAGAGGGGTATTTACCCTTCCCTTTCAATAGATTTGCTAGTGGAAGGTGGGAGCCTCATCGAAGAGGGGCCTCGCAATCGCAAGTGGATGTAGGTCATTTGACCGAACCACTTTAAAATCGGCGTAATCTCTGGTTTGCATTTCATTACTGCTATTTACATTACTGCAAACTTTCTTACTTTCTTTTTTTCCTCATTATCTTTGATGCACAACTTTGCGAATACGCTTTCAAGTTAAGCACTTTCGATTCCGATTTTTATCGTACGAAAGATTTTTCAAAACCGACGTTTTAATCTGCTGCACTATTTCACTCCCCCCTCTTAGTGTCGCTCCGATCCTAATAGTACCTTGATAGTGGATGCTCAAGGTATATGACCAGAGATCCATCTCAATTCTCTAAGCTCACCAACATAGACGAAGGATATGTCACATTCGAAGACAACAACAAGGATAAAATCATTGACAAAGGAACTATAGGTGACAAATCCAACTTCTTTATTGACGATGTGTTATTAGTTGATGGCTTAAAGCATTATCTCTTAAGCATTAGTCAATTGTGTGATAAAAGATACATCATTAAATTTGAATCTAATGCTTGCATTATTGAAAAATCACACAAAAACACATCTATGATTGCCTTAAAACAAAATAATGTATACACTATCGACATTAATGATCTATGTAATGAAATGTGCTTTTCGATTTTGAATGACGATGCTTGGCTTTAGCATAGGAGATTAGGTCATGCTAGCATGAAACTAATCTCTCAAATTTCATCTAAAGAACTTGTAAGAGGAATTCCTTATATCAAGTTTGTCAAAGATAATGTGTGTGATGCAAGTCAACTAGGAAAATAAACAAAAGGTAGCTTCAAACCCAAGAACCAAATAAGCACCTCTAGACCTTTACAATTGATCCTTATGGACTTGTTCGGACCAATTGCTATATCAAGCTTAGGAGGTAGCAAATACGCACTCGTCATTGTGGATGATTTTAGTAGATACACATGGACTTGCTTTTTGGTATACAAAAGTGATTGCTTTAGGTAATTTTTCTATATTTTGTAACCTAGTTCAAAATGAAAAGAGTTTTATGATTTCCTCAATATGAAGTGATCATGGTGGTGAATTTCAAAACTGTGATTTTTAAGAATTTTATGAATCTAATGGATACAAACACAACTTCTCTACTCCAAGAAATCCTTAACAAAATGGAGTAGTAGAAGGAAAAAATAGAAACTTACAAGAAATGGCTAGAACCATGTTAAATGAACATAACCACCCAAATATTTTTGGGCCGAAGCCATAAAAATGGCATGCTATATCATGAATAGGGTTCTAGTAAGACCATTACTTTCCAAAACTCATTATGAGTTGTAGAACAATAAAAAACCCAATGTTCCATATTTTAAAGTGTTTGGATGTAAATGCTTTATATTGAATGAAAAAGATACCTTAGGAAAGTTTGATATAAAATCCGATGAAGGAATTTTTCTTGGTTACTCTTCCATTTCTAAAACTTTTCATATCTTTAACAAAAGAACTTTGGTTATAGAAGAATCAATTCATGTGGTTTTTAATGAAGTTTCCGAAGTTAAGAAAAATGATTTCGATGATGATTTTAATTTTGATACTTTGAATTTAAATGAATCCCCTTCTCCACCTAGCAACTTGGATGCATCCTCTTCCGAAACTTCCTTACCAAAAGAATGAAAGTATGTAGATGCTCATCCCAATGTGCTAATCATAGGAGACACATCTAAAGGGGTTCAAACTCGTTCCTCTCTTAAGAATTTTTTTTGCAAATGCCACTTTTCTCTCCCAAATTAAACCTAAATACATTGACGAGGCCTAGAAAGATGATTCATGAGTCATTACAATGCAAGATGAGTTAAATAAATTTGAGAGAAATGTGGTGAGGAAGTTTATTCCAAGGTCAAATGACCATTTAGTTATTGGTACTAAATGGGTCTTTAGAAACAAGCAAGATGAACTTGGTATCTGTTAGGATCGAGAGCACTAAGAGAGGGGGGGGGTGAATTAGTGCAGCGGAAATCTTACAGCAATTTAAAAACGAAAGCTGCGTTCGTCCGATAAAAAACGGTTTTGATATAAAAGCAGAATCACAGTGCAGTTTGTGTCTAAGCGCAGTTTTGCGTCTAAGCGCAGTTTTGCGTCTAAGCGCAGTTTGCGTCTAAGCGCAGTTTGCGTCTAAACTCAGTTTTACGTCCAAACGCAGTTTAACGTCTAAACGCAGTTTTACGTCTAAACGCAGTTTTGCGTCTAAACGCAGTTTTACGTCTAAACGCAGTTTTACGTCTAAACGCAGTTTTGAACCTGAAAAAGCGTTTTACGTAGAAAGCAATTTGCAGTTATAAATGGAATCCGAATGTAAGCGTAAACTGCAGTGTGAAGATCGTACGAAAACACGATTTACGTTTGAATGCAGATTCTGAAAGATCAGAGCTTAGAAACTCGTTCGTAAAGGCGCAGAGGGCAGTAGCAATGTAGGAGGTTTGCAGTAATGGAAAAGTGCTCAAGGTAAAAGCAAACCAGAGATTTAGAGTGGTTCGGTCAGTCTTGACCTACTCCACTTTTGGCTTCCGCCTCCGACGAGGTCACCGACGTCAACTAGCTGCCTTCCTTCAATGGGCGAAGGCTAACTGCCCTTTTACAGTTTCTCTCCTTTTGACAGGCTTAGGAGACAACCTTTACAGATCCTTTCTCTCCTCTCTTTACAACTCAAGACTTAAAGAACAGAAGGAGGAGAACTTTAGGACTTTACACAAATTTGAGCTCTTAGAATCACTGAAAAGATCAAGAATTCGGTGTGGATCTATATGCTTTCAGTGTTGAATGGGTGGGGTATTTATAGGCCCCAACCCAATTCAAATTTGGAGCTCAAAAGGATCAAATCCCGAAATTCCGGGATCAGGCGGTTGCACCTCTTGACTGGAGAGGTGGCACCGCCTGGCAGAGCTCGAAGACTGAGCTCAGGCGATTGCACCTCTCTGCCAGAGCTCGAAGACTGAGCTCGGTGGTTGCACCGCCTGGCAGAGCTCGAAGACTGAGCTCGGTGGTTGCATCACCTGGCAGAGCTCGAAACTGAGCTTAGGCTGATGCACCTCTCTGCCAGAGCTCGAAACTTGAGCTCTGGCGGTGCTACCTCTTGACATAGGAGGTTGCACCGCCCAGTCTAGCTCGAAGACTGAGCCCTGGGCGGTTGCACCTCTTGGCTGGGGCGGTTGCACCGCCCAGTCCCGCTGGAAGACATGGCCTAGGCGGTTGCACCGCCTGGCTGGGGCGGTTGCACCGCCCAGTCCCGCAGCCCTGGCGGTTGCACCTCCTGGCCTAGGCGGTTGCACCTCCTGGCCTAGGCGGTTGCACCGCCTGGTGTAATCAGGGTCCGAATGGTTTGCTCCATTCGGCCCAATTTGAATCTTTTCAGGGGCCCAATTGCCCCAAGATTAAGCTAATGGGATCACCTCCCATTTTCAAGCTTAATCATCGTGCTAACTACGATTAACTCTAAGACAACTTCTGCGGCTATGCTCCGATGCGTCAATCGCTTCTTCCGGCGAGTTTCCGGCGAACTTCCGTCGATCATCCGATAAACCCTCGGTGATCCTTCTGCGGACATCCGGCATACTCCTGGACTTTGCGACGATCCACTTGGCGAGTTCCGACGAGCTTCGCTTGGCAAGCTTCTGGACTTCTCGGATCTGTTCTCGCTGAACCTCCGACGACCGTCCGAACTTCCGTCGAACTCTCGAACTCCCAACGTGATCATGATCTTGACTCCGGCGCAACACCTGCTGCTTGTCTTACTCTCATCGTAGTTAATCCTGCACACTTATCTCAAACACATAGATTAGATAACAAATGACAATTGACTTCATCATCAAAATCCGAGATTCAACAATCTCCCCCTTTTTGATGATGACAATCAATTGATAAAGGAGTTGTCCTTAACTCCCCCTATCTATATGCCATAGTTGAGATAAGTCAACCTTGAATTCAAGACCTAAGAATTCAAGTGACGTATTGATAAGTTAGATCAGTTAAACTTATCAATGCTCCCATCATGATGCCCATCATGATGTATCTCTTCAAGAATGATGTCAAGGCATGACATACATCATCAAGTTTGTATGATAGTGTTTGTAACTTATTCATCATGTAATCATATAAAGCTACGAAGGACTTTTACATGATGCACACATTTAAGATTTTCTAGCAAGTTTGCATATACTTCACAAGATAGAATATCAAATCAAGACATGATGCAAACTATAGCACATGTTCACATATCTCTTGGTGATGCAAGGATGGCATAACTATAATATTGTTTATAGCATCACTCAAGTATTTGCAACTATGACATAGACATGATTATGGTGTTGAATCTCGTATTTTGATGATGAAACTACTTGATATATGTTTATGATTTAATCTGCGTTTTGAGTGACGCAGGATGCTTCGATCAGGATGAGACAATTAAAGCAGGAAAATCATATTGTGCCGAAGGAACATGTCAGAAGATTGGACGTCGGGCCAGTGGATCGGTCGACGTATCGACAGAAGGCTTCGGGCCGTGGACTCGGGCATCGGGCCAAGAAGAGCGGGTATTGTGCCAAGGATATCGGAGTTGCAGAGTCAACTGGCCGATTGGGTAATAGGCTGCAGAAGAGGACGATGCGCCGAAGAATCGGACGAAGCGTCGAGGGACCAATGACATGTCGGACAACTTGGTTAATTGCTTAGGATTAATTGTCTCGATCGAAGTTTTGTTTTGTTGTGCAGGATTAACTACGATGAGAGTAAGACAAGCAGCAGGTGTTGTGCCGGAGTCAAGATCATGATCACGTTGGGAGTTCGAGAGTTCGACGGAAGTTCGGACGGTCGTCGGAGGTTCAGAGAGAACAGATCCGAGAAGTCCAGAAGCTTGCCAAGCGAAGCTCGTCGGAACTCGCCAAGTGGATCGTCGTAAAGTCCAGGAGTATGCCGGATGTCCGCAGAAGGATCACCGAGGGTTATCGGTTGATCGACGGAAGTTGGCAGGAAACTCGCCGGAAGAAGCGATTGACGCATCGGAGCAAAGCTGCAGAAGTTGTCTTAGAGTTAATCGTAGTTAGCATGATGATTAAGCATGAAAATGGGAGGTGATCCCATTAGCTTAATCTTGGGGCAATTGGGCCCCTGAAAAGATTCAAAGTGGGCCGAATGGAGTGAACCATTCGGACCCTGAGTGCACCAGGAGGTGCAACCGCCTGGGCTGTGGGGTTGGGAGGTGCAACCGCCCCAGCCAGGAGGTGCAACCGCCTGGGCTGTGGGGTTGGGAGGTGCAACCGCCCCAGCCAGGAGGTGCAACCGCTAGGGCTGCGAGGCTGGGAGGTGCAACCGCCCCAGCCAAGAGGTTGCACCGCCAGAGCTCAAGTTCCGAGCTCTGCCAGGCGATGCAACCACCGAGCTCAGTCTTCGAGCTCTGGCAGATAGGTGCATCAGCCTGAGCTCAGTCTCGAGCTCTGCCAGGTGATGCATTCACCAAGCTCAGTCTTCGAGCTCTGGCAGAGAGGTGCATCAGCCTGAGCTCAGTTTCGAGCTCTGCCAGGTGATGCAACCACCGAGCTCAGATTTCGAGCTTTGCCAGGTGATACAACCACCAAGCTCAGTCTTCGAGCTCTGCCAGGTGATGCAACCATCGAGCTCAGTCTTCGAGCTCTGGCAGAGAGAAGCAATCGGCAGAGCTCAGTCTTCGAGCTCTACCAGGCGGTGCCACCTCTCCAGTCGAGAGGTGCAACCGCCTGATCCCAGAATTCTGGGATTTGATCGATTTGATCGTTTTGAGCTCGAATTTTGAATTGGGTTGGGGCCTATAAATACCCCACCCATTCAGCACTGAAAAGATACAGACCTACACCGAAATCTTGATCTTTTCTGTGATTCTAAGAGCTCAAAAGTGTTGTAAATCCTTTAAGTCTCCTCCTTCTGTTCTTCAAGTTTTCAGTTGTAAAGTGAGGAGAGAAAGGTCTGTAAAGGTTGTCTCCTGAGCCTGTCAAAAGGAGAGAAACTGTAAAAGGGCAGTTAGCCTTCGCCCATTGAAGGAAGGCACCTAGTTGACGTCGGCAACCTTGTCGGTGGAGGGAGCCAAAAGTGGAGTAGGTCAAGGCTGACCGAACCACTCTAAATCTCTGGTTTGCGTTTATTTTCGAGCACTTTATCATTACTGCAAACCTCCTCCATTGCTACTGCTCTCTGCGCTTTCACGAACAAGTTCTAAGTGCTGTTCTTCCGAATCTGCATTCAGACGTAAATTCGTATTTTCATACATTACTGTTTACGTTTACGTTTGATTCTGCAGAACTGTCTTCCGTGCTTTTACGAACGAGCTTCTTTGCAGTTTACACTTACATTTTGATCCTATTGATAACTGCAAACTTTCCTCTACGATTTTACGAACGAGTTTCAACATTTAGACGTAAAACTGCATTCAGACGTAAATCGGCTTTCCTCGCTCAATCATCAGATTTCAGTTCACGTTTACGTCTTGATTTCAACTGCATACTGCCTTCTGCGAGTATACAAACAAGTTTCAAAGTTTAGACGTAAATCTGCGTCTAGACGTAAAACTGCGTTTAGACGTAAATCTGCGTTTCGACGTAAATCTGAGTTTAAGATGTAAATCTGAGTTTAGACGTAAATCTGCGTTTAGACGTAAAACTGCGTTTAGACGTAAATCTGCGTTTAGACGTAAATCTACGTTTAGACGTAAATCTGAGTTTAGACGTAAATCTGCGTTTAGACGTAAATCTCCGTTTAGACGTAAATCTGCGTTTAGACGTAAAACTACGTTTAGACGTAAATCTGAGTTTAGACGTAAACTGCGCTTAGACGCAAAACTGCGCTTAGACGCAATCTGCGCTTAGACGCAAACTGCACTTAGATACAAACTGAGAATTTGCTTTTGCATCATAATAGTTTTTGAACGAACGCAGCTTTTGGTTTTTAATCGCTGTAAGATTTCCGCTGCACTAATTCACCCCCCCCCTCTTAGTGCTCTCGATCCTAACAATTGGTATCAGAGCGGGGTATTTCTCATTTCGGATTTACACCCGAGAGAAATGACTTTTCAAGAGGGCTGTTCGGTCTTTCGTCCACCGTTCTTTAACGGATTGGACTACACTTATTGGAAAACTCGAATTAGAGTTTTCTTAATTTCTCTAAATCTGGATTTATGGAATATCATTGAAAACGGTTTTCAACTTCCCTCCAAACCGATGAACGAATGGTCGGTTTTGGAGAAGAAGAATTTTTCTTTAAACGCAAAGGCTATGAATGCCTTATTTTGCGCATTGGACAAAAATGAGTTCAATCGGATTTCTACGTGTGAAACGGCTTTCGATATTTGGCGCACTCTTGAAATCACGCACGAGGGAACTAGTAGAGTCAAAGACTCGAAAGTTAATATTCTACTGCTTGATTTCGAGCTTTTTCATATGAAACCAAGCGAAACCGTTGTTGACATGTACACCCGTTTTACGGATGTCGTCAATGGTTTAAAATCACTTGGTAAAAGCTTTTCGGATTTTGAACTCGTTAACAAAGTTTTGCGCTCACTTTCTAAAACTTGGGATTCAAAAGTAACTGCTATTCAAGAATCGAAAAACTTGAACCATTTTCCACTTGAAGAACTAATTGGTTCATTGATCACATATGAAATGACGTGCAATGCACGTGAAGAACTTGAGAACCACCTTCCAAAGAACAGGAAGGATTTGGAACTCTGGACAAATGAATGCCACTTGAGCGATGACTCAAGTGATGAGGACAATGATGAACAAACCAACCTTCCAAAGAACAGGAAGGATTTGGGACATAGAACATTTGAAGACCACTCGAGCATAAGCTCAAGTGATGGTGAACTTAAAATGAAACGAAAATTAAAAAGCAAAAAGAATGGAACTACTTGCTTTAAACGCAAGAAGAAGAACAAAAATTGGGATGAATCGAGCTCCTCCGAAGAAGAGAAAGTCAACAAAAGCAAGGCGGCAAACTACGCCTTAACAGCCTACAATGATGAGGTAATCGAAATCCCCCTAATTTACTTCGAAATTACATGATGCTTTTCATGATGCACTTTTCTTTTTCTTTAAATTTTGTTGAAAATTATATTTTTAATAATTTAACAATGAAAATGCAAAAATATGATCATGCTTGTAATCTTGAAAATGATAATGAAAATTGCATGTCTTATGTTAATGCAAGATAGAAATCTAATGATTTTACACCTAGTGAGATTAATCTTATGTGCTTGAGAAGCAAGAATGTATATTTTGATGATTTTCATATTGCTTTTCAATGACGATACATGGCTTTTGTCTGGAAGGCTTGATATTTTTCATTGTCTTTATTTATTAAATATAATGTATGGTTTTGACATAAGAATAAAGATTTGAGCATGCTATTATAAAGTCAATCATAAATTAAAATTAAAGAAGTTTTAGGCATTTATAAGAATCATTCAAAATTATCTTCAATGAAACCTTGCTTAATGTTGTAATGAAAATATTAAAGTTATACTTGATGATTTCAGATTTGACAAATGCTACACTTTAAATATGAATCATTCTTCAATCAGATTAAATGCTTCAATCATTTTCTATCTCTAAGAGTTTTCGATTTTGGTGAAATACAAGTGATAAATTCATTTATGATATCTTGTAAATCACTTGAATTATGAATGAGTTTTTCTTTTTTATGATCTGTTAAAAGAATCACTTAAAAAGAAAATGTTTTTCCCATTTTATCGAGATTAATGATTTCATGATATTATGTGAATCTCGAAACTGATTTTGATGAAATAGTTATAACGTTATTCATGTTATGAATCTTAAAAATGATAATATGCTTCATGTGATAATATGGATACATGAAACACTTATGATTTTCTGTGTATTCATAAAATATTTATCTCATCATCCAATAACTCTTCTTGATATTCCTTATGAGATGAAATGAAATAATGCATGAAATACAAATGAGGAGTTAATAATCATGCATAATAGGATGTAATGAATTCTAGATACCATCGTTTGAATATCTATGATCATGCTGCCAAAATGATATATCACGAATGCTTGAATATCATGTTTGATATGCTCATGATGATGATTGATTTTTTGGTATCATGCATAAATTTTTTGAAATGTAATGTTAATGAATCTGTGCATTGAAACTATAATGATGCACAAATAAAAATGATTACTTACCTTTGTCATGATTTAGAAATTGATGTAAAGGGTTTTTCCCTTGTTGACAATGACAAAGGGGGAGATAGCTAGCTTGTACAAGTCAAGAAGATGAAAAAACTTGATTGCTAGCTTGCCTATCTCAAGAGGCAAAAATGCTAACTTGCACATCTAGCAAAACTTGACAAATTTGCATATATCAAGAAGCAAGAGTTGCTTTCTTGAACATCTCAAATTTGCTAGCTTGCATGATATAGAACTTGCTATCTTAAACATTACCAAAAGTGCTATCTTATATGTTATAAAACTTGAATATCTAAAACTTGATAGCATGAATGTTCTAAGCATTATATAACACTTGCTAAATCTTCTAGCTCCAAGATTGCATGATGATAAAACTTGATATTATGATTTTCATGCAATGAGTTGAACCAATATCACACACACTTGATTGTAGTACTTCTCCTTTTTGTTGATGACAAAGGGGGAGAAGTATGTTGATGACATGACATGTGATGCATAAGTTTATGCATAAGTTCATGTTGACGTGTTGCAAGTATTCATGATGAATATTGCAATGACTTGAATTCAGTTTGAATTCAAGGTTCTATCAATATGGCATATTGATAGGGGGAGTTTGTTTAAACTCCGGGAGTTAAGTTTAACTCCGTCATCAAGTGGTTGTCATCATCAAAAAGGGGGAGATTGTTGAATCTCGTATTTTGATGATGAAACTACTTGATATATGTTTATGATTTAATCTGCGTTTTGAGTGACGCAGGATGCTTCGATCAGGATGAGACAATTAAAGCAGGAAAATCATATTGTGCCGAAGGAACATGTCAGAAGATTGGACGTCGGGCCAGTGGATCGGTCGACGTATCGACAGAAGGCTTCGGGCCGTGGACTCGGGCATCGGGCCAAGAAGAGCGGGTATTGTGCCAAGGATATTGGAGTTGTGGAGTCAACTGGCCGATTGGGCAATAGGCTGCAGAAGAGGACGATGCGCCGAAGAATCGGACGAAGCGTCGAGGGACCAATGACATGTCGGACAACTTGGTTAATTGCTTAGGATTAATTGTCTCGATCGAAGTTTTGTTTTGTTGTGCAGGATTAACTACGATGAGAGTAAGACAAGCAGCAGGTGTTGCGCCGGAGTCAAGATCATGATCACGTTGGGAGTTCGAGAGTTCGACGGAAGTTCGGACGGTCGTCGGAGGTTCAGAGAGAACAGATCCGAGAAGTCCAGAAGCTTGCCAAGCGAAGCTCGTCGGAACTCGCCAAGTGGATCGTCGCAAAGTCCAGGAGTATGCCGGATGTCCGCAGAAGGATCACCGAGGGTTATCGGTTGATCGACGGAAGTTGGCAGGAAACTCGCCGGAAGAAGCGATTGACGCATCGGAGCAAAGCTGCAGAAGTTGTCTTAGAGTTAATCGTAGTTAGCATGATGATTAAGCATGAAAATGGGAGGTGATCCCATTAGCTTAATCTTGGGGCAATTGGGCCCCTGAAAAGATTCAAAGTGGGCCGAATGGAGTGAACCATTCGGACCCTGAGTGCACCAGGAGGTGCAACCGCCCCAGCCAGGAGGTGCAACCGCCTGGGCTGTGGGGTTGGGAGGTGCAACCGCCCCAGCCAGGAGGTGCAACCGCTTGGGCTGTGGGGTTGGGAGGTGCAACCGCCCCAGCCAGGAGGTGCAACCGCCTGGGCTGTGGGGTTGGGAGGTGCAACCGCCCCAGCCAGGAGGTGCAACCGCCTGGGCTGTGGGGTTGGGAGGTGCAACCGCCCCAGCCAGGAGGTGCAACCGCCAGGGCTGCGAGGCTGGGAGGTGCAACCGCCCCAGCCAAGAGGTTGCACCGCCAGAGCTCAAGTTCCGAGCTCTGCCAGGCGATGCAACCACCGAGCTCAGTCTTCGAGCTCTGGCAGATAGGTGCATCAGCCTGAGCTCAGTCTCGAGCTCTGCCAGGTGATGCATTCACCAAGCTCAGTCTTCGAGCTCTGGCAGATAGGTGCATCAGCCTGAGCTCAGTTTCGAGCTCTGCCAGGTGATGCAACCACCGAGCTCAGATTTCGAGCTTTGCCAGGTGATGCAACCACCAAGCTCAGTCTTCGAGCTCTGCCAGGTGATGCAACCATCGAGCTCAGTCTTCGAGCTCTGGCAGAGAGAAGCAATCGGCAGAGCTCAGTCTTCGAGCTCTGCCAGGCGGTGCCACCTCTCCAGTCGAGAGGTGCAACCGCCTGATCCCAGAATTCTGGGATTTGATCGATTTGATCGTTTTGAGCTCGAATTTTGAATTGGGTTGGGGCCTATAAATACCCCACCCATTCAGCACTGAAAAGATACAGACCTACACCGAAATCTTGATCTTTTCTGTGATTCTAAGAGCTCAAAAGTGTTGTAAATCCTTTAAGTCTCCTCCTTCTGTTCTTCAAGTTTTCAGTTGTAAAGTGAGGAGAGAAAGGTATGTAAAGGTTGTCTCCTGAGCCTGTCAAAAGGAGAGAAACTGTAAAAGGGCAGTTAGCCTTCGCCCATTGAAGGAAGGCACCTAGTTGACGTCGGCAACCTCGTCGGTGGAGGGAGCCAAAAGTGGAGTAGGTCAAGGCTGACCGAACCACTCTAAATCTCTAGTTTGCGTTTATTTTCGAGCACTTTATCATTACTGCAAACCTCCTCCATTGCTACTGCTCTCTGCGCTTTCACGAACAAGTTCTAAGTGCTGTTCTTCCGAATCTGCATTCAGACGTAAATTCGTATTTTCATACATTACTGTTTACGTTTACGTTTGATTCTGCAGAACTGTCTTCCGTGCTTTTACGAACGAGCTTCTTTGTAGTTTACACTTACATTTTGATCCTATTGATAACTGCAAACTTTCCTCTACGATTTTACGAACGAGTTTCAACATTTAGACGTAAAACTGCATTCAGACGTAAATCGGCTTTCCTCGCTCAATCATCAGATTTCAGTTCACGTTTACGTCTTGATTTCAACTGCATACTGCCTTCTGCGAGTATACAAACAAGTTTCAAAGTTTAGACGTAAATCTGCGTCTAGACGTAAAACTGCGTTTAGACGTAAATCTGCGTTTCGACGTAAATCTGAGTTTAAGACGTAAATCTGAGTTTAGACGTAAATCTACGTTTAGACGTAAAACTGCGTTTAGACGTAAATCTGCGTTTAGACGTAAATCTGCGTTTAGACGTAAATCTGAGTTTAGACGTAAATCTGCGTTTAGACGTAAATCTGCGTTTAGACGTAAATCTGCGTTTAGACGTAAAACTACGTTTAGACGTAAATCTGAGTTTAGACGTAAACTGCGCTTAGACGCAAAACTGCGCTTAGACGCAATCTGCGCTTAGACGCAAACTGCACTTAGATACAAACTGAGAATTTGCTTTTGCATCATAATAGTTTTTGAACGAACGCAGCTTTTGGTTTTTAATCGCTGTAAGATTTCCGCTGCACTAATTCACCCCCCCCCTCTTAGTGCTCTCGATCCTAACATATGGCAGTTCAGCTATGACATAGTGTTTATCAATTCATATGTTTCTCCCCCTTTGTCATCAACAAAAAGCATGATAGCATTATCAAGCACATAAAGGAAGTCATGACACATATAATTCTTTGAATATCTCTTTATTGTTTGTTGCTTGAAGGAGGAAAGTCATTTTTCAAAAAGTTTTCATAAGAGTGTACAGAAAAATCCCATTTTTAGCATACAAACCGAAAAATGAACTTCTTACATGCATTTGGTTAAAAATATTTGTCACATAATTTGCAACATGTTATTTGATCAAGCGATGTCAAGGCATGTAATAATTTTAACTAGTTTAAGTATTCGGACACATCAACATTCCTAATTCTCTTCTTATGTAATCAAATTGTTCTTCACATAGGGGTTTTGTAAAGATATCAGCTAGTTGATGTTTGGTATCAATAAACTCTATGGTTACATCATGATTAGTGACATGATCTCGTATAAAGTGATGTCTAATATCAATGTGTTTTGTTCTTGAGTGTTGTATAGGATTTTTAGTTAAGCATATTGCACTCGTGTTATCACATTTAATGGGAATATCTTTAAGATTCACTTTGTAATCTTCTAAAGTGTTTTTCATCCATACAACTTGTGCACAGCATGCACTTGCTGCAATGTATTCAGCTTCGGTTGTTGATAGAGCAACCGAGTTTTGTTTCTTAGATGACCAGGATACAAGGGCATGTCCTAAAAATTGACATGATCCTGATGTGCTTTTTCTGTCTAGTTTACAGCCAGCGAAGTCCGCATCAGCATAAGCTGTTAATTCAAAATTTTTTGATTTTGGGTACCATAACCCTAGATTGGTAGTTCCATTAAGATATCTGAGTATTCTTTTGACTGCTTTGAGATGAGATATCTTAGGGTCTGATTGAAATCTAGCACAAAGTCCTACACTGAACATGATGTCTGGTCTGGTGGCAGTGAGGTAAAGTAAACTTCCTATCATACCCCTATAGGTTTTTTGATCGAAGCTTTCTCCATTCTCATCAATTTCTAACTTAGTGGAGGTGCTCATAGGAGTGTCAATGGCTTTTGATTTATTCATTTTGAACTTCTTTAGCAAACTCACAGCATATTTGGTTTGACTAATAAAGATGCCATTGCTTAGTTGTTTGATTTGTAGGCCTAAGAAGAATGTTAACTCTCCCATTAGACTCATTTCGAATTCACGACTCATAGTTTTCGCAAAGGATTCACAAAGAGATTCATTTGTAGAACCAAAGATAATATCATCAACATAAACTTGAACAATGAGAAAATTGTTTTCAAAGTTCTTGATGAATAATGTAGTATCAACCTTGCCTTTTATGAAATTATTTTCAATAAGAAAAGAACTAAGTCTCTCATACCAAGCCCTAGGAGCTTGTTTTAAACCATAGAGAGCTTTAGTTAATCTAAACACATGATTAGGGAGACTATTATTTTCAAATCCAGGAGGTTGTTCAACATAGACTTCTTCGGAAATAAAGCCATTAAGAAAGGCGCTTTTAACATCCATTTGAAACAACTTAAAATTATTACTGCTAGCGTAGGCAAGGAGCATCCTTATGGCTTCCAATCGTGCCACAGGAGCGAAGGTTTCTTCGTAATCGATACCTTCTTCTTGGTTAAAACCTTTGGCCACTAATCTAGCCTTGTTTCTAACCACGATACCATTTTCATTTTGCTTATTTCTGAAGACCCATTTAGTACCAATAACTAGATGATCATTTGGTCTAGGAACAAGCTTCCACACTTCATTTCTCTCAAATTGATTTAATTCATCTTGCATTGCGAAAATCCATGAATCATCTTTCATGGCTTCAGCAACGCATTTAGGTTCAATTTGGGAGAGAAAGGCAGTATTTGCACAAAAGGTTTTAAGAGAAGATCGTGTTTGAACTCCCTTTGATGTGTCTCCTAAGATTAGCTCCTTAGGATGAGCATCTACATACTTCCAATCCTTGGGTAAGGAAATCTGAGAAGTGGATGCATCCAAGTTGCTAGTTGGAGACGGGGTCTCGTTTAAATTTAAAGAGTCAAAATTAACATCATCGTCAAGATCATTTTTCGTGATTTTAGAAGTTTCATTGAAAACAACATGAATGGATTCTTCAATAATTAGAGTTCTTTTATTAAAGATACGAAAGGCTTTAGAAACTATAGAATAACCAAGAAAGATTCCTTCATCGGATTTAGCATCAAATTTTCCTAAGTTGTCTTTTTCATTCAAGATAAAACACTTACACCCAAAGACTTTGAAATATGAAACGTTGGGTTTTTTATTGTTCCATAACTCATAGGGAGTTTTGGTTAGTAGAGGTCTCACTAGAACTCTATTTAAGATATAGCATGCAGTATTTACGGCTTCGGCCCAAAAATATTTGGGTAGGTTATGTTCATTCAACATGGTTCTTGCCATTTCTTGTAAATTTCGATTTTTTCTTTCTACAACTCCATTTTGTTGAGGGTTTCTAGGAGTAAAGAAATTATGGTTGTATCCATTGAGTTCACAAAATTCTTGGAAATCATGGTTTTGAAATTCACCACCATGATCACTTCTAATTGACGAAATCATAGAACCTTTCTCATTCTGAATGAGTTTGCAAAACTTGGTAAAAGATCTAAGGCATTCACTTTTCTGTTTTAAAAAGTAAGTCCATGTGTATCTGCTATAGTCATCTATGATGACGAAAGCGTATTTGCTACCTCCTAGGCTTGATGTGGAGATGGGTCCGAACAAGTCCATATGGATCAATTGTAAGGGCCTAGAGGTGCTTACTTGATTTTTAGATTTGAAGCTACTCTTAATTTGTTTACTTAATTGGCAGGCATCACATACATTATCTTTGATGAACTTGATATGAGGAATTCCTCTTACAAGTTCTTTGGATGATATTTGAGTGATTAGCTTCATGCTAGCATGACCTAATCTTCTGTGCCATATCCAAGCATTCTCATTTAAAGCAGAAAAACATGTTTCATTACATAAATCATCGATGTCAATAGTGTATACGTTATTTTGTTTTAATGCAATCATAGATATGTTTTTGTGAGGTTTTTCAATGACGCAAGCATTAGATTCAAATTTGATGATATATCCTTTATCACATAATTGACTAATGCTTAGGAGGTTATGTTTTAGACCATCAACTAGCAAAACATCTTCAATAGAAAAGTTGGATTTGTTACCTATGGTTCCTTTGCCAATGATTTTACCCTTGTTGTTGTCTCCGAAGGTGACATATCCTTCGTTTATGCTAGAGAGCTTAGAGAATTGGGATGAATCTCCGGTCATATGCCTTGAGCATCCACTGTCAAGGTACCATCTCTTGCTCCTAGCTTGCGATGGTTTAGTTTTCTACAAGAAAGGATGATGTTTAGGTACCCATTTGCTTTTGGGTTCCTCACAAATAGATCTACATTTTTTATCATGTTGCATAGAATTTGTCATGGTTCCTTTAGGAACCCATATCAATTTGTTTGGACTCCATTTCCTGAATGGACAATAATGTGTCTTGTGACCAAACTTGCAACAAAAGTTGCATTTGCTTCTAACATGTAAGATGGGGCCTTTTACAAAGGTAGTTGGATTTTGGTGAGGACTCCTCACAAATCCAACCCCACTTCTTTTGGGAGCATGACCCTTGTTTGTAAGGATCATGTTTAATGACTTGCTACCAACCTCGAATTTCTTCAAGGTGTCCTTAAGTAGCAAGTTTTCTTTTTGACAGATTTCTAGATCATGACATTTTATACATGAATTTAAACTATCATGATATTCGATTTTTAACTTATTAAAATCACAAGTAAGACTATCATGTACCTTTTTTAGCAATTTGTATTATCTATTTATAACTTTGCATTCATCAAATAAATCATGGAAAGCATTTAATAATTCCTCGAAAGATAAATCAGCATCTAATAAATCCGTTACCTCCTCTCCGATGGCCATTAAGGCGTAATGAGCAACTTGCTCGGTGTTGGACTCCTCTTCTTCAGATGCGCTCGAGTCATCCCATGTTGCTTGAAGAGCCTTCTTCTTTGATGTTCTTCTTTTGACTTGGGGACAATCATTCTTGTAGTGTCCCGGCTTTTTACATTCGTAGCAGATCACTTGGTCCTTCTTAGGTTCAAGTTTATTTTTCACATCGTTTTTAGACTTGTTTCTTTTGAGGAATTTCTTAAACTTTCTTGTCAAAAGTGCCAAGTCATCATCACAGTCCTCATCACTTAAGTTTTCTCTCAAGTGGCATTCAGAAGTTTTAAGTGCCATATCCTTCCTGTTCTTTGGAAGGATGTCTTCTTGCTCTTCATGAGCTTTGCAAGTCATTTCGTAGGTCATTAATGACCCGATTAGTTCTTCAAGAGGGAAGTTGCGCAAATCTTTTGCCTCTTGAATGGCAGTGACTTTAGGATCCCAACTTTTAGGAAGGGATCTTAGTATTTTATTTACGAGTTCAAAATCCGAAAAACTTTTTCCGAGTCCTTTTAGACCGTTGACGACATCCGTGAAACGGGTAAACATGTCGCCAATTGTTTCACTCGGTTTCATTCGGAAAAGTTCAAAAGAATGCAGCAACAGATTGATTTTTGACTCTTTCACTCTACTTGTGCCCTCGTGGGTCACTTCAAGTGTGTGCCAAATATCAAATGCAGTTTCACAAGTTGAAACACGATTAAACTCGTTTTTATCAAGTGCGCAAAATAAGGCATTCATAGCCTTTGCATTAAGAGCGAAAGCATTCTTTTCCAACTCATTCCAATCGATCATTGGAAGAGAAGACTTTGAAAATCCGTTTTCAACAAGGTTCCACAGTTCAAAATCCATAGAAATAAGAAAGATCCTCATTCGGGTCTTCCAGTAGGTGTAGTCCGTTCCACTGAACATGGGTGGACGTGTAATAGAATGCCCCTCTTGGTTTCCGGCGTAAGCCATCTCTCTTGGGTTTTAATCCTTTAGAGAGTTAACCTCGCTCTGATACCAATTGTTAGGATCGAGAGCACTAAGAGGGGGGGGGGGTGAATTAGTGCAGCGGAAATCTTACAGCAATTTAAAAACGAAAGCTGCGTTCGTCCGATAAAAAACGGTTTTGATATAAAAGCAGAATCACAGTGCAGTTTGTGTCTAAGCGCAGTTTTGCGTCTAAGCGCAGTTTTGCGTCTAAGCGCAGTTTGCGTCTAAACACAGTTTGCGTCAAAGCGCAGTTTGCGTCTAAGCACAGTTTGCGTCTAAGCGCAGTTTGCGTCAAAGCGCAGTTTGCGTCTAAACTCAGTTTTACGTCCAAACGCAGTTTAACGTCTAAACGCAGTTTTATGTCTAAACGCAATTTTATATCTAAACGCAGTTTTACGTCTAAACGCAGTTTTGCGTCTAAACGCAGTTTTACGTCTAAACGCAGTTTTGAACCTGAAAAAGCATTTTACGTAGAAAGCAATTTGCAGTTATAAATGGAATCCGAATGTAAGCGTAAACTGTGTTAGGATCGAGAGCACTAAGAGGGGGGGGTGAATTAGTGCAGCGGAAATCTTACAGCGATTAAAAACCAAAAGCTGCGTTCGTTCAAAAACTATTATGATGCAAAAGCAAATTCTCAGTTTGTATCTAAGTGCAGTTTGCGTCTAAGCGCAGATTGCGTCAAAGCGCAGTTTTGCGTCTAAGCGCAGTTTACGTCTAAACTCAGATTTACGTCTAAACGTAGTTTTACGTCTAAACGCAGATTTACGTCTAAACGCAGATTTACGTCTAAACGCAGATTTACGTCTAAACTCAGATTTACGTCTAAACGCAGATTTACGTCTAAACGCAGATTTACGTCTAAACGCAGATTTACGTCTAAACGCAGATTTACATCTAAACGCAGTTTTACGTCTAAACGCAGATTTACGTCTAAACTCAGATTTACGTCTTAAACTCAGATTTACGTCTAAACGCAGATTTACGTCTAAACGCAATTTTACGTCTAGACGCAGATTTACGTCTAAACTTTGAAACTTGTTTGTATACTCGCAGAAGGCAGTATGCAGTTGAAATCAAGATGTAAACGTGAACTGAAATCTGATGATTGAGCGAGGAAAGCCGATTTACGTCTGAATGCAGTTTTACGTCTAAATGCTGAAACTCGTTCGTAAAATCGTAGAGGAAAGTTTGCAGTTATCAATAGGATCAAAATGTAAGTGTAAACTGCAAAGAATCTCGTTCGTAAAAGCACGGAAGACAGTTCTGCAGAATCAAACGTAAACGTAAACAGTAATGTATGAAAATACGAATTTACGTCTGAATGCAGATTCGGAAGAACAGCACTTAGAACTTGTTCGTGAAAGCGCAGAGAGCAGTAGCAATGAAGGAGGTTTGCAGTAATGATAAAGTGCTCGAAAATAAACGCAAACCAGAGATTTAGAGTGGTTCGGTCAGCCTTGACCTACTCCACTTTTGGCTTCCTCCACCGACGAGGTTGCCGACGTCAACTAGGTGCCTTCCTTCAATGGGCGAAGGCTAACTGCCCTTTTACAGTTTCTCTCCTTTTGACAGGCTCAGGAGACAACCTTTACAGACCTTTCTCTCCTCACTTTACAACTGAAAACTTGAAGAACAGAAGGAGGAGACTTAAAGGATTTACAACACTTTTGAGCTCCTAGAATCACAGAAAAGATCAAGATTTCGGTGTAGGTCTTTATCTTTTCAGTGCTGAATGGGTGGGGTATTTATAGGCCCCAACCCAATTCAAAATTCGAGCTCAAAACGATCAAATCGATCAAATCCCAGAATTCTGGGATCAGGCGGTTGCACCTCTCGACTGGAGAGGTGGCACCGCCTGGCAGAGCTCGACGACTGAGCTCTGCCGATTGCTTCTCTCTGCCAGAGCTCGAAGACTGAGCTCGATGGTTGCATCACCTGGCAGAGCTCGAAGACTGAGCTTGGTGGTTGCATCACCTGGCAAAGCTCGAAATCTGAGCTCGGTGGTTGCATCACCTGGCAGAGCTCGAAACTGAGCTCAGGCTGATGCACCTCTCTGCCAGAGCTCGAAGACTGAGCTTGGTGAATGCATCACCTGGCAGAGCTCGAGACTGAGCTCAGGCTGATGCACCTATCTGCCAGAGCTCGAAGACTGAGCTTGGTGGTTGCATCGCCTGGCAGAGCTCGGAACTTGAGCTCTGGCGGTGCAACCTCTTGGCTGGGGCGGTTGCACCTCCCAGCCTCGCAGCCCTGGCGGTTGCACCTCCTGGCTGGGGCGGTTGCACCTCCCAACCCCACAGCCCAGGCGGTTGCACCTCCTGGCTGGGGCGGTTGCACCTCCCAACCCCACAGCCCAGGCGGTTGCACCTCCTGGCTGGGGCGGTTGCACCTCCCAACCCCACAGCCCAGGCGGTTGCACCTCCAAGCTGGAGAGGTGGCACCTCTTCACTATTCCAGCTCACTTGGTTTGGCTCCAAACTTGGTCCAAACCAGTCCGAACTTGGGCCTAATTGGCCCCTACTTGGGTTATAGGATTAACACCTAATCCTAACCCTAATTAACGTGCTAACTATGAATTTAAAGACATTTTTTAAGCTATTACAAAGTCCGCAAGTCAAGACTTCTTCTAGCGAGCTTCCGGCAAACTTTCGGTGGTCTTCCGATGAACTCTCGGAAACCATTCTGCGGACTCCCGGCAAGCTCCTAGACTTCACGATTTGTTCTTAGCGAGTTCCAACGAGCTTTTTCGGCAAGCTCCGATCTTTCTCGGCGAGCTCCGCGAACTCCCAACGAATCTTCGGACTTCCGTCGAACTCTCGAACTCGCAACAAATCCTTCGCGCTTGACTCCGACACTTTGTTTTGCTTTATGTCTTCATCGTTATCATAGTTAATCCTGCACAATTAAAACAAAACTTCAATCGAGACAATTAATCCTAAGCAATTAACCAAGTTGTCCGACATGTCATTGGTCCCTCGACGCTTCGTCCGATTCTTCGGCGCATCGTCCTCTCGTGCAGCCTATTGCCCAATCGGCCAGTTGACTCCGCAACTCCGATATCCTTGGCACAATACCCGCTCTTCTTGGCCCGATGCCCGAGTCCACGGCCCGAAGCCTTCTGTCGATACGTCGACCGATCCACTGGCCCGACGTCCAATCTTCTGACATGTTCCTTCGGCACAATATGATTTTCCTGCTTTAATTGTCTCATCCTGATCGAAGCATCCTGCGTCACTCAAAACGCAGATTAAATCATAAACATATATCAAGTAGTTTCATCATCAAAATACGAGATTCAACAATCTCCCCCTTTTTGATGATGACAACCACTTGATGACGGAGTTAAACTTAACTCCCGGAGTTTAAACAAACTCCCCCTATCAATATGCCATATTGATAGAACCTTGAATTCAAACTGAATTCAAGTCATTGCAATATTCATCATGAATACTTGCAACACGTCAACATGAACTTATGCATAAACTTATGCATCACATGTCATGTCATCAACATACTTCTCCCCCTTTGTCATCAACAAAAAGGAGAAGTACTACAATCAAGTGTGTGTGATATTGGTTCAACTCATTGCATGAAAATCATAGTATCAAGTTTTATCATCATGCAATCTTGGAGCTAGAAGATTTAGCAAGTGTTACATCATGCTTAGAACATTCATGCTATCAAGTTTTAGATATGCAAGTTTTATAGCATATAAGATAGCACTTTTGGTAATGTTCAAGATAGCAAGTTCTACATCATGCAAGCTAGCAAATTAGAGATGTTCAAGAAGGCAACTCTTGCTTCTTGAAAATTTTGCTCACTTTGCTAGATGCGCAAGTTAGCATTTTTGCCTCTTGAGATAGGCAAGATAGCACATTTGCTTCTTTTGAGATAGCAACTTTTTGCTTCTCTTTAGACCAACAAGCTAGCAATTTTTACGATATACAAGTTTCACAATATATAAGCTAGCAAAAATTTCGAAAGCAAATGCAAGATAAATTTCTTGTGTAAGCTCATGATTCTTGCTTCCTATTGCAATGTGCAAATTGCAAGTTTTGCTTCTTGAGATATTCAAGATAGTGATGTTCAAGAAGACAATTTTTCTTCTTGAAATAAGCAAGTTAGCAATCTTTGCTTCTTAAAATAGGTAAGCTAGCAAATCAAGTTTTTGCATCTTCTTGACTTGTACAAGCTAGCTATCTCCCCCTTTGTCATTGTAAAAAAAAGAAAGAGAGAATACAGTTTTGTAGTTCTCTTTTCCTTTTACAACGATTTCAAAATCATGACAAATGATGAATAATCAAGTTATGAATGTCAAGATAATTTTTCATCATGAATATTTTATCATAGCATGCATCATTATCATAAATTGAAGTATTACATGCATGATATCATATCACCATTCATAATTACATTAATATTTCAATATAACAATTTCTTCTCAAAATGTGTAACTTGGCACTCATAGCATTTTAAATCATGATTTACATCATATGCAATACATCACATCATAATTAGAAAGCACAAGTATTGTATGCATAATTGTATATTATAAATGTTTCATATCATGATGGTATCAATTTTGTCAAATTATATCCTACCATGCATGATCAAAACTTCTCCCCATTTTATCATTGAAAACAAGAAGAAAGTAGGGGAAGAGCATAAAAGTGTTAAATATTTCAATCATTTTTAAGATTCATAACATGAATAACGTTATTACTATTTCATCAAGATCAGTTTCGAGATTCACATAATATCATGAAATCATTAATCTCGATAAAATGGGAAAAACATTTTCTTTTTAAGTGATTCTTTTAACACATCATAAAAAAGAAAAACTCATTCATAATTCAAGTGATTTACAAGATATCATAAATGAATTTATCACTTGTATTTCACCAAAATCGAGAACTCTAGAGTTAGAAAATGATTGAAGCATTTAATCTGATTGAAGAATGATTCATATTTAAAGTGTAGCATTTGTCAAATCTGAAATCATCAAGTATAACTTTAATATTTTCATTGCAACATTAAGCAAGGTTTCATTGAAGATAATTTTGAATGATTCTTATAAATGCCTAAAACTTCTTTAATTTTAATTTATGATTGACTTTATAATAGCATGCTCAAATCTTTATTCTTATGTCAAAACCATACATTATATTTAATAAACAAAGACAATGAAAAATATCAAGCCTTCCAGACAAAAGCCATGTATCGTCATTGAAAAGCAATATGAAAATCATCAAAATATACATTCTTGCTTCTCAAGCACATAAGATTAATCTCACTAGGTGTAAAATCATTAGATTTCTATCTTGCATTAACATAAGACATGCAATTTTCATTATCATTTTCAAGATTACAAGCATGATCATATTTTTGCATTTTCATGGTTAAATTATTAAAAATATAATTTTCAACAAAATTTAAAGAAAAAGAAAAGTGCATCATGAAAAGCATCATGTAATTTTGAAGTAAATTAGGGGGATTTCGATTACCTCATCATTGTAGGCTGTTAAGGCGTAGTTTGCCGCCTTGCTTTTGTTGACTTTCTCTTCTTCGGAGGAGCTCGATTCATCCCAATTTTTGTTCTTCTTCTTGCGTTTAAAGCAAGTAGTTCCATTCTTTTTGCTTTTTAATTTTCGTTTCATTTTAAGTTCACCATCACTTGAGCTTATGCTCGAGTGGTCTTCAAATGTTCTATGTCCCAAATCCTTCCTGTTCTTTGGAAGGTTGGTTTGTTCATCATTGTCCTCATCACTTGAGTCATCGCTCAAGTGGCATTCATTTGTCCAGAGTTCCAAATCCTTCCTGTTCTTTGGAAGGTGGTTCTCAAGTTCTTCACGTGCATTGCACGTCATTTCATATGTGATCAATGAACCAATTAGTTCTTCAAGTGGAAAATGGTTCAAGTTTTTCGATTCTTGAATAGCAGTTACTTTTGAATCCCAAGTTTTAGAAAGTGAGCGCAAAACTTTGTTAACGAGTTCAAAATCCGAAAAGCTTTTACCAAGTGATTTTAAACCATTGACGACATCCGTAAAACGGGTGTACATGTCAACAACGGTTTCGCTTGGTTTCATATGAAAAAGCTCGAAATCAAGCAGTAGAATATTAACTTTCGAGTCTTTGACTCTACTAGTTCCCTCGTACGTGATTTCAAGAGTGCGCCAAATATCGAAAGCCGTTTCACACGTAGAAATCCGATTGAACTCATTTTTGTCCAATGCGCAAAATAAGGCATTCATAGCCTTTGCGTTTAAAGAAAAATTCTTCTTCTCCAAAACCGACCATTCGTTCATCGGTTTGGAGGGAAGTTGAAAACCGTTTTCAATGATATTCCATAAATCCAGATTTAGAGAAATTAAGAAAACTCTCATTCGAGTTTTCCAATAAGTGTAGTCCAATCCGTTAAAGAACGGTGGACGAAAGACCGAACAGCCCTCTTGAAAAGTCATTTCTCTCGGGTGTAAATCCGAAATGAGAAATACCCCGCTCTGATACCAATTGTTAGGATCGAGAGCACTAAGAGGGGGGGGGTGAATTAGTGCAGCGGAAATCTTACAGCGATTAAAAACCAAAAGCTGCGTTCGTTCAAAAACTATTATGATGCAAAAGCAAATTCTCAGTTTGTATCTAAGTGCAGTTTGCGTCTAAGCGCAGATTGCGTCTAAGCGCAGTTTTGCGTCTAAGCGCAGTTTACGTCTAAACTCAGATTTACATCTAAACGCAGTTTTACGTCTAAACGCAGATTTACGTCTAAACGCAGATTTACGTCTAAACGTAGATTTACGTCTAAACTCAGATTTACGTCTAAACGCAGATTTACGTCTAAACGCAGATTTACGTCTAAACGCAGATTTACGTCTAAACGCAGTTTTACGTCTAAACGCAGATTTACGTCTAAACTCAGATTTACGTCTTAAACTCAGATTTACGTCTAAACGCAGATTTACGTCTAAACGCAGTTTTACGTCTAGACGCAGATTTACGTCTAAACTTTGAAACTTGTTTGTATACTCGCAGAAGGCAGTATGCAGTTGAAATCAAGACGTAAACGTGAACTGAAATCTGATGATTGAGCGAGGAAAGCCGATTTACGTCTGAATGCAGTTTTACGTCTAAATGCTGAAACTCGTTCGTAAAATCGTAGAGGAAAGTTTGCAGTTATCAATAGGATCAAAATGTAAGTGTAAACTGCAAAGAATCTCGTTCGTAAAAGCACGGAAGACAGTTCTGCAGAATCAAACGTAAACGTAAACAGTAATGTATGAAAATACGAATTTACGTCTGAATGCAGATTCGGAAGAACAGCACTTAGAACTTGTTCGTGAAAGCGCAGAGAGCAGTAGCAATGAAGGAGGTTTGCAGTAATGATAAAGTGCTCGAAAATAAACGCAAACCAGAGATTTAGAGTGGTTCGGTCAGCCTTGACCTACTCCACTTTTGGCTTCCTCCACCGACGAGGTTGCCGACGTCAACTAGGTGCCTTCCTTCAATGGGCGAAGGCTAACTGCCCTTTTACAGTTTCTCTCCTTTTGACAGGCTCAGGAGACAACCTTTACAGACCTTTCTCTCCTCACTTTACAACTGAAAACTTGAAGAACAGAAGGAGGAGACTTAAAGGATTTACAACACTTTTGAGCTCCTAGAATCACAGAAAAGATCAAGATTTCGGTGTAGGTCTTTATCTTTTCAGTGCTGAATGGGTGGGGTATTTATAGGCCCCAACCCAATTCAAAATTCGAGCTCAAAACGATCAAATCGATCAAATCCCAGAATTCTGGGATCAGGCGGTTGCACCTCTCGACTGGAGAGGTGGCACCGCCTGGCAGAGCTCGACGACTGAGCTCTGCCGATTGCTTCTCTCTGCCAGAGCTCGAAGACTGAGCTCGATGGTTGCATCACCTGGCAGAGCTCGAAGACTGAGCTTGGTGGTTGCATCACCTGGCAAAGCTCGAAATCTGAGCTCGGTGGTTGCATCACCTGGCAGAGCTCGAAACTGAGCTCAGGCTGATGCACCTCTCTGCCAGAGCTCGAAGACTGAGCTTGGTGAATGCATCACCTGGCAGAGCTCGAGACTGAGCTCAGGCTGATGCACCTATCTGCCAGAGCTCGAAGACTGAGCTTGGTGGTTGCATCGCCTGGCAGAGCTCGGAACTTGAGCTCTGGCGGTGCAACCTCTTGGCTGGGGCGGTTGCACCTCCCAGCCTCGCAGCCCTGGCGGTTGCACCTCCTGGCTGGGGCGGTTGCACCTCCCAACCCCACAGCCCAGGCGGTTGCACCTCCTGGCTGGGGCGGTTGCACCTCCCAACCCCACAGCCCAGGCGGTTGCACCTCCTGGCTGGGGCGGTTGCACCTCCCAACCCCACAGCCCAGGTGGTTGCACCTCCAAGCTGGAGAGGTGGCACCTCTTCACTATTCCAGCTCACTTGGTTTGGCTCCAAACTTGGTCCAAACCAGTCCGAACTTGGGCCTAATTGGCCCCTACTTGGGTTATAGGATTAACACCTAATCCTAACCCTAATTAACGTGCTAACTATGAATTTAAAGACATTTTTTAAGCTATTACAAAGTCCGCAAGTCAAGACTTCTTCTAGCGAGCTTCCGGCAAACTTTCGGCGGTCTTCCGATGAACTCTCGGAAACTATTCTGCGGACTCCCGGCAAGCTCCTAGACTTCACGATTTGTTCTTAGCGAGTTCCAACGAGCTTCTTCGGCAAGCTCCGATTTTTCTCGGCGAGCTCCGCGAACTCCCAACGAATCTTCGGACTTCCGTCGAACTCTCGAACTCGCAACAAATCCTTCGCGCTTGACTCCGACACTTTGTTTTGCTTTATGTCTTCATTGTTATCATAGTTAATCCTGCACAATTAAAACAAAACTTCAATCGAGACAATTAATCCTAAGCAATTAACCAAGTTGTCCGACATGTCATTGGTCCCTCGACGCTTCGTCCGATTCTTCGGCGCATCGTCCTCTCATGCAGCCTATTGCCCAATCGGCCAGTTGACTCCGCAACTCCGATATCCTTGGCACAATACCCGCTCTTCTTGGCCCGATGCCCGAGTCCACGGCCCGAAGCCTTCTGTCGATACGTCGACCGATCCACTGGCCCGACGTCCAATCTTCTGACATGTTCCTTCGGCACAATATGATTTTCCTGCTTTAATTGTCTCATCCTGATCGAAGCATCCTGCGTCACTCAAAACGCAGATTAAATCATAAACATATATCAAGTAGTTTCATCATCAAAATACGAGATTCAACAAACTGCAGTGTGAAGATCGTACGAAAACATGATTTACGTTTGAATGCAGATTCTGAAAGATCAGAGCTTAGAAACTCGTTCGTAAAGGCGCAGAGGGCAGTAGCAATGTAGGAGGTTTGCAGTAATGGAAAAGTGCTCAAGGTAAAAGCAAACCAGAGATTTAGAGTGGTTCGGTCAGTCTTGACCTACTCCACTTTTGGCTTCCGCCTCCGACGAGGTCACCGACGTCAACTAGCTGCCTTCCTTCAATGGGCGAAGGCTAACTGCCCTTTTACAGTTTCTCTCCTTTTGACAGGCTTAGGAGACAACCTTTACAGATCCTTTCTCTCCTCTCTTTACAACTCAAGACTTAAAGAACAGAAGGAGGAGAACTTTAGGACTTTACACAAATTTGAGCTCTTAGAATCACTGAAAAGATCAAGAATTCGGTGTGGATCTATATGCTTTCAGTGTTGAATGGGTGGGGTATTTATAGGCCCCAACCCAATTCAAATTTAGAGCTCAAAACGATCAAATCCCGGAATTCCGGGATCAGGCGGTTGCACCTCTTGACTGGAGAGGTGGCACCGCCTGGCAGAGCTCGAAGACTGAGCTCAGGCGATTGCACCTCTCTGCCAGAGCTCGAAGACTGAGCTCGGTGGTTGCACCGCCTGGCAGAGCTCGAAGACTGAGCTCGGTGGTTGCATCACCTGGCAGAGCTCGAAACTGAGCTCAGGCTGATGCACTTCTCTGCCAGAGCTCGAAACTTGAGCTCTGGCGGTGCTACCTCTTGACAGAGTAGGTTGCACCGCCCAGTCTAGCTCGAAGACTGAGCCCTGGGCGGTTGCACCTCTTGGCTGGGGCGGTTGCACCGCCCAGTCCCGCTGGAAGACATGGCCTGGGCGGTTGCACCGCCTGGCTGGGGCGGTTGCACCGCCCAGTCCCGCAGCCCTGGCGGTTGCACCTCCTGGCCTAGGCGGTTGCACCGCCTGGTGTAATCAGGGTCCGAATGGTTCGCTCCATTCGGCCCAATTTGAATCTTTTCAGGGGCCCAATTGCCCCAAGATTAAGCTAATGGGATCACCTCCCATTTTCAAGCTTAATCATCGTGCTAACTACGATTAACTCTAAGACAACTTCTGCAGCTATGATCCGATGCGTCAATCGCTTCTTCCGGCGAGTTTCCGGCGAACTTCCATCGATCATCCGATAAACCCTCGGTGATCCTTCTGCGGACATCCGGCATACTCCTGGACTTTGCGACGATCCACTTGGCGAGTTCCGACGAGCTTCGCTTGGCAAGCTTCTGGACTTCTCGGATCTGTTCTCGCTGAACCTCCGACGACCGTCCGAACTTCCGTCGAACTCTCGAACTCCCAACGTGATCATGATCTTGACTCCGGCGCAACACCTGCTGCTTGTCTTACTCTCATCGTAGTTAATCCTGCACACTTATCTCAAACACATAGATTAGATAACAAATGACAATTGACTTCATCATCAAAATCCGAGATTCAACAGTATCATGGTTAGAAACAAGGCTAGATTAGTGGCCAAAGGTTTCAACTAAGAAGAAGAGATCGATTATGAAAAGACCTTTGCTCCTGTGGCACGATTAGAAGCCATAAGGATGCTCCTTGCCTATGCTAGTAGTAACAATTTTAAGTTATTTCAAATAGATGTTAAAAGTACTTTTCTTAATGCCTTTATTTCCGAAGAAGTTTATGTTGAATAACCTCCCGGACTTGAGAATGATAATCTCCTTAATCAAGTGTTTAAATTGACTAAAACTCTCTATGGATTGAAACAAGCCCCAATAGCTTGGTACGAGAGACTTAGCTCATTTCTTATCAAAAATAATTTCTCTAAAGATAAGGTCGATTCTACATTGTTTATCAAAAATTTTGAAAATAATTTTCTTATTGTTCAAATTTATATTGATGATATTATTTTCAGTTCCACAAATGAATGTCTATATGAATCATTTGCTAAAAGTATGAGTTTTGAATTTGAAATGAGTTTGATGGGGGAATTAACTTTCTTTTTAGGCTTACAAATCAAACAACTAAGTAATGGTATATTTCTTAGTTAAACAAAATATGCTTTAGATTTGCTAAAAATGTTTAATATGGATAGCTCAAAGGTTATCAATACTCCCATGAGTTTGTCCACTAAGTTAGACATTGATGAAAGTGGAGAAAGCTTTGATTAAAAAGCTTATAGGGGTATGATAGAAAGTTTACTATACCTTACCGTAACTAGACCGAATATCATATTTAGTGTAGGACTTTGTACTAGGTTTCAATATAATCCTAAGATATCTTATCTTAAAGTAGTTAAGAGAATACTTAGATATCTTAAAGGAACCACAAATCTAGGATTATGGTATCCAAAATCTGAGAACTTTGAGCTAATTACTTATGCTGATGCGGATTTTGCTGGATGTATATTAGATAGAAAAAGCACATCCGGAACATATCAATTTTTAGGACATGCACTTGTTTCTTGGTCTTCCAAGAAACAAAACTCGGTTGCACTATCTACAATAGAAGTTGAGTACATTGCAGCTAGTTCATGTTGTGCATAAGTTGTGTGGATGAAAAACACTTTAGAGGATTATAAGATTCATCTTAAAAACATTCCCATAAAATATGATAACACAAGTGCAATATATTTAACAAAAAATCTCATTCAACACTCTAGAACCAAACATATTGATATTAGGCATCACTTTATATGAGATTATGTTAATAGTTATAATGTAATCTTAGAGTTTATTGATACGAAACATCAATTAGCCGATATTTTTACAAAGCTCTTAAGTGAAGAACAATTTGATTTTATTATTCAGAAGAGAATTAGGAATGTTAATTTGTCCGAATGTATGAATTTGTTAAATTTCATTTTCGGACTTTCTTGATTCTTTGGATCACTCACTTAAATCTTCTCCTCTTATGATGCGAATTTTACATGATGATGTAAATAAGGTTGTGTGCTTCACGATAATAAATTATTTACCTTGATGTTGTAAACTTAAAATGCTATTTACTTTGATGTCTGAATTCTTTACTTTGATGTTGAAAATTTCTATGATGATGATGATCTCTATTATTGAGAAGTTTTAATCATACATGATGCAATATCGGATTCTTAACTTTTAAGTGCTACAAGCACTAATGATGTTACCTCATGCAAGTAGTGATGAAAGGCTATGACGAAACATTTTATAAATGCATGAAGTGTTTATACATATCTTGATGTTTGATACATGGAAGTCATTGACAAATGCATCTCTCACGGATTTTACTCTAATGAATTTTTAATGAGAAATGGATTTGATGTAATGCTCTTCTCACTATGAAGTTTCATTCATGAATTTCTCCTTCATGTGATACTCCTCTCCCATGAATTCTTCCTTATTCTTCTCATGAAAAATGATAGAATACAAATGGATATCTTAATTCTTGAAAGATGAATTTTTGTGTATGACAATTATTTATAAGATTGTGGATTTGATTTCATATGGATATCTTGATCTTTTTCATGAATCCCTTCTATTTGTAAAAATGAAAGCATGTTTTAACGAAAACTTATTTATCGCTTTTGACTTGATTCAAATCATTTCACAAATTTAGTTCTTAATAGATTCCCTCCTTACCGTCTTTCCTTTACTTCATGCAAAATGTGATGACAAAGGGGGAGAAGTTGATGGAATTTATCGCTTTAATGTTGATAACATTTAATGATAAGAACTTTTGAGTGTGAAACTTGCTTGAATTTTTACCACACTTGCATTGTTGAATTGTTCTCCTTTTTGTTGATGACAAAGGGGGAGAAATAATACCAAAATGTGGTAAATTGATGACAAATATATGCATTTCATCGTATATAATTGAAATGTTTGCTTGATAAATTTCTTTCATTATGATAAAATATCTAGAGCTTAACTTGCTATTTTACAATTGATATCTTGCCATAGAATGATGAATTGCTATCTTTGTCATCTTTTATATTTAAAATATCAATCTTGAAAATGGATGTCATGCCTTGACATCATTTTGAGAATGTTAGATCATGATCGGAATCATAATGTGCATGTTGATAAGTTTAATGTTCTTATCTTATCACTTTGTTTCTTGAATTCAAAGGCCTTGAATTCAAGAATGTCTTTTCTCAAGTATGGCATATAGATAGAGGGAGTTAAGGTTAACTCCGTCATCAATTAATTGTCATCATCAAAAAGGGGGAGATTGTTGAATCTCCGATTTTGATGATGAAGGCAATTGTAAATTGTTTGATCTAATCTATATGTTGAGAAAAGTGTGTAGGGTTAACTACGATAACAGTAAGACATAAAGCAAGTGTTGTGCTGGAGTCAAGATCGAGATCTCATTGGGAGTTCGAGAGTTCGTCGGAAGTTATGTCGGAACCAATCGAGAAGTCTAGGAGCTTGCCAAAGAAGCTCGTTAGAACTCGCCAAGAAGATCATCGTAAAGTCCAGGAGCTTGCTAGGAGTCTTCTTGAACATTGCTTAGAGTTCGTTAGATGTTCACCGGAAGTATGCCGAAAGCTCGTTGGAAGAGCAATTAACGTACCGGAACAAGAAGCGCTGTAATTATGTCTTAATTATCATAGTGAGAGCGTAAATTAAGTTAGGATTGGGAGGTAATCCCACTAACTTAATTAGGGACCAATTGGGCCCTTAATATGGCTGAATTGGGCCGAATTGAGCAGCCAATTCAGTCCTTGAATTCTTGGCCGGCGGTGGCACTACCAGGGCCGGTGGTGGCACCGCTTGGAAAGCAATGCCCCAGATTATTTGGGCGGTGGTACCACCAGCAGTTATTGTTGCCAGCGATGGTGCCGCCCCTGTCAGGCGATGGTACCATCAGAGCTCGATCTCCGAGCTCTGTCAAGCGGTGGTACCACCCAAGCTAGGCGGTGTTATCACACAGTATCAGACTACAGGTGGTAGTACTGCCCAGTAATGGTGATGGTACTGCCAGTACCCCGAAAATCTGGGATGAGACACATTTTGGCTCTAATTTTGAAGCCATTAGGGCCTATAAAAATCTCACCCTTTTCTGCATGAAAGGGCATGAAAGTTTTAGCATAATCTTGAGTTCTTGAGTCTTAAAGTGTTGTAAAAGTGAAGAGTTCTCCTCCTTCATCTCTTAGCCTTGTAACCATCCAAGAAAGAGGAGTAAGACTTGTAAGGGTTGTCTCGTAAACCCGACAAAAGAAGAAAGAGCTGTAAAAGGTGGTTAGCTTTCGCTTATTGAAAGAAGGCCTTTAGTGGGTGCCGGTGACCTCGTCGGAGGAGGAATCCGAAAGTGGATGTAGGTCACAATTACCGAACCACTCTAAAACTCGGTTTGCATTTACTTTGAGCAATTTACTTTTATAGCAAACTGCCTCTCCTCCTTACTATGCTTTTACTAAGCCTACACTCGTATATGCTGTCAAGTAAACACCTTCCGAGATCAGTTTTAATCATATGAAGATTTTATGAAACCGATGCTTTTCATTTGTGCAATTTACATTACTGCAAATCTCCTTAATCTTTTCTTGCACTTTAATAAAAGCTTTGAAGTTCAAATTCTCTCTAAAACGGATTGAATCGAAACAATTTTCATCGGAATCGATTTTAATCGAAACAAAGTCTTTTGTAATCGGAAAAGTTTTTTTCTGCCCTAATTCACTCCCCCTCTTAGTGCCGCTCTTGATCCTAACAACTCTTTTACAAGTATTCTCTTACACACCTCCCTTAGGACTAACTCTAAGTACTAGGAGGAGGGAACTCAAAGTTTTGGCAGAATTTACTCAATTTTTTCCTCTAGAATTCTTGCTCCTTTCTATTGAATCTCAGATTTTGATGATGAAACTAATTGATTATGTTTAGATGTTTAATTGCATTTTGAGTGATGCAGGTCTAATCGATCAGGATTAGACAGTTAACGCAGGAGGAATTGATGTTGCGCTGGAGGAGATCACGTTAGGATATTGGATGGTAGAAGGCTTCGGACGTCGGGCATCGGGCCAAGAGTGGAATTGCGCCAAGGATATCAGGGTTGCGGAGGTCAACCGCCGATTGGGCAACAAGCTGCAAGAGAGGATGATGCGCTGAAGAATCGGACGAAGCGCCAACCAATGACGTGCTGGGCAACAGAATGTCAATTCGCATTGTAATATTTGTCTAGATCGGAGTAGAGTTTTGGCTTGTGTGTGCAGGATTAACTACGATAACGATGAAGACATAAAGCGAAACAAAGTGTCGGAGTCAAGCACGAAGGATTTGTTGCGAGTTCAAGAGTTCGACGGAAGTCCGAAGGTTCATCGGGAATGCTGCCGGAACTAGTCGAGAATGAGTAGGGAGCTTGCCGAAGGGTTTTTTGGAAGCTCGCCGGAAGGTTCGTTGGAAGTTCACGGAGCTCACCGAGAAAGATCAAAGCATGCCGAAGAAGCTCGTTGGAACTCGCCAAGATCAAATCGTGAAGTCTAAGAGCTTGTCGGGAGTCCGCAGAATGGTTTCCGAGAGTTTATCGGAAGACCGCCGGAAGTTCGCCGGAAGCTCGCCGGAAGAAGTCTTGACTTGTGGACTTTGTAAATAGCTTAGGAAATGTCTTTAAATTCATATTTAGTACGTTAATTAGGGTTAGGATTAGGTGTTAATCCTATAACCCAAGTAGGGGCCAATTGGGCTCGAGTTCGGACTGGTTTGGGCCAAGTTTGGAGCCCAACCAGTGAGCTGAAATAGTGTAGGCGGTGGCACCGCCTAGAACCCGATAACCAAGCGGTGGCACTGCTGGACTAAGCAGTGGCACCGCCCAACACCCGAGAGGTCCGGCGGTGGCACCGCTAGTACACTGTTAGTGTCCAACACTGACAGGCGGTGGCACCGCTAGCCTCGAGAACCCAAGAGAATTCAAAATTTGGAGCCCAAATTTGAATTCTCTTGGGGCCTATAAATACCCCTCAATTCTCAGCTGAGATTATCACTTTTGAGAAGCAAGAGATTGAGATAAAAGTCTTAGCAAAGCCTTTAGCAAGTTTTTGTTTTCAATAGCTTGAGTGTTCACCTCCCTCTTTCTCTTTGAAAATTTGTAAGAGTGTGAACTACCTGTAAAAGGTTGTAAGAGGGGTATTTGTCCTTCCCCTTCAATGTGATTTGTTAATGGAAGTTGGGAGCCTCTTCGAAGAAGGCTTCGCAAGTGGATGTAGGTCATTTTGACCGAACCACTTTAAATTGGTGTGTTCTCTGGTTTGCATTTACTTATTGCTATTTACGTTACTGCAAACATTCATATGTGCTTTACTTCCTCATTACTTTTGCTGCACACCTTTACGAACACGCTTTCAAGATAAGCACTTCCGAGTTCGGTTTTTTATCGTACAAAAGATTTTTCCAAAACTGAAGTTTTAATCCGCTGCTCTAATTCACCCCCCCCTCTTAGTGCCACTCCGATCCTAACAATTGTTATCAGAGCCATGGTTTTCTACTTTGGTTTAACACCCAAATAGAAGTGGCTCTTTACGGCTTTCAAGAGGGTCACTCTATCATTCGTCCTCCCTTTTTCAATGGGATGGACTACACTTATTGGAAAACTCGAATGAGAGTTTTCTTACTTTCTTTGGATTTGAATTTATGGCACATAGTTGAAAATGGATTTGAAATGTCTTCTCTTCCAATGAACCATTGTAATGATTTGGAGAAGAAGATGTTTTTTTTAAACGCAAAGGCTATGAATGACTTATTTTGCACTTTGAACAAAAATGAGTTCAATCGGATTTCTACATGCGAAACGGCTTTTGATATTTGGCGAACACTTGAAATCACGCACAAGGGAACTAGTAGAGTCAAAGACTCGAAAGTTAACATTTTATTGCATGATTTTGAGCTTTTTCGAATGCAACCAAGCAAGACTATAGGCGACATGTACACCCGTTTCACGGATGTCATCAATAATCTAAGAGTTCTTGGTAAATCTTTTTCGAATTTTTATCTCGTAAGCAAGATCTTAAGATCCCTTCCAAAAAGGTGGGATCCTAAAATAACCACAATACAAGAAACAAAAGATTTAAATATTTTTCCACTTGAAGAACTAATTGGTTCGTTGATGACATATGAAATGGCGCACAATACACATGATGAACATGATGAACAAAATCACCTTCCAAAGAACAGGAAGGATTTGGAACTCCGGACAAATGAATACCACTTGAGCGATGAGTCAAGTGATGAGGACAATGATGAACTTGAACTTCGAACACTAAATCTTAATAAGTTTATTAAACAAAAATCTAAAATAAACAATGAACTTGAACGGAGGAAGAGGCCAAAGAAGAGGAAGGCAACCAAGGATGAATCAAAAACTTCCAAAGGTGAAACGACGAATTGGGCTTTGACGAGCTTCGAATACAAGGTAAGTAACTCAACTCTCTTGAATTATTTTGAAATTACATAATACTTTTCATGAGTTATTTTTAATTTAGTTTAGGATTAATTACATGAAAATAAAAAAATTAGAAATCATGCTTATCATTCTAGTAATTTTGAAAATAATCATGAAAATTGTATGTTTATGATAAACAAAATGATTTTGATTAAAAATGCCTTATGAAATATGATATCATGCCTAATAAATTTATTTTTTGAAGCTACGCATGATGATGATGAGTTTTGGGTAATTTATAGTTTATTGATTATTGATGATTTCCATAATGATCTTTTACGATTTATGGATTATCGATTTATACCATGATGAAAGTTGCTTTCGAAAATGATGCATAGCTTTTTTATGCAAACTAAGCATGAAAAGATAAATTCACCTAAAAAGAAAAATGTATGACTACAACAAATAACATATGATTTTGGTTGAAAATACTTTATACTCATTGAAACCATCATTGATGAATATGCTTTATGTTTAATAGTTTCTTTGGCTTATATGCTCTATCATGATAAATATTTTGAAAATAAATAAAATCATGTTTGATTTGAAGTAATGCTTAATGATGCATTTTTTTATTTGACATAAAAGTGGCTTTAAAAAATGATGTATATTTTGATTTGACATAAATGAAATAGGCATGCTTATATGAAATAGTGAAGTGTCATGCTTGACAATTGTATACTTATGCATAAAGTTGTAATAAAAATATTAATATTTTAATATTATGATTTGATGATTTTATGCATGACATTGTAAAGTTATATATAATGATGTGTAATGATGAAATTATGTAATAAAAATATTAAACATTTTGAAACCATGTTTTAGTGTCATGCATATTGATCATGCTTAATAAATCTCGAAATTATGCATAATGAATCTTATGATTTATGGATTATTAATTTTTACTATAATGAAAGTACCTTATTGATCTTTGTTGTAATAAATCTTACTCTTTCGGTTTTAAACATGATACATGTTTTTACTTGGCATAAATGAAACAAAATCATATGTTTTGAAACAATCGAAAAGAGGGAAACATTCTTGAAAATTATTTTGCTCAATCTTATTGATTTTGATGAATCCATTTGTATCATCTTTGTGAATCTCTTGGATTTTGATAATGATTTTGATGATTTAAATTTGAATAATTTTTTATCGAAATCACGATCTTGATCTCTTGAAATTTATAACATGAAATCCTTTATAAATCAAGATTGTTTTCTATTTAAAAGGAGATTTGTCGAAATGTTTCATAGTCTTTTAGTATTCATGATCTTGATAATTATGTTTTGAAACTTTATGTAAACCAAGAATGTTCATCATGATTCTCTCTTTGAATATTTAAAGAGGAGAATTTTCTAGATGAATCATGATTTTGATGATTGAATATTTGATGTGCATGAATTGAGATCTTGCTCTCCTACTATTATTTTTGCTATTCACCAAAAGGAAGACTAATTCTAATAAACCATGATATGCTATATGAATTTTATTGTATTCATGAAGTAATATCTCATCACTAATTTTTGTTTATATTCCTTCATGTGATGATATGAATGTATGAAACACTTATGATATGATTTTTTATACAATTCCATGTATTCGTGAAATATTTATCTCATCACCCAATTAATTCCTCTTGATACTCCTAATGTGATGAAGTGAAATTATGCATGAAATACAAATGGGGAGAAGTTTTGATCCTGCATGGAAGGATATAATTTGACAAATTGATACCATCATGATATGAAACATTTATGATTTGCAACAATGTATGCAATACTTGTGCTTTCTAATTATGATGTGATGTATTACATCATGATTTAAAATACTATGAGTTGTTGCTAAAATGATGTATTATAAATATTGATTTAATGTTTTGTATCATGAATACTCTAAATAATGAATGTTTGGTATCATGATCAAAATGTTGACAAATAGTTAAAAATTTTAGTATCATGTATGATATCCTCATAATGTTGATCGATTTATTCAATATCGTGCATAAATGAATATAAGGTTTTTGAAAATGTGCATATTCTAATTTGAAAATATGATGATGCACAAATAAGATTGATACTTACCTTTGTCATAATTGATGTAAAGGGTCTTCCCTTCTTTTTGACAATGACAAAGGGGGAGATAGCTAGCTTGCACAAGTCAAGAAGATGCAAAAACTTGATTGCTATCTTGCCTATCTTAAGTAACAAAGATTGCTAACTTGCTTATTTCAAGAAGCAAAAGTTGTCTTCTTGAACATCACTATCTTTGCCTATCTCAAAATACAAAACATGCTAACTTTTTACGGAAGCAAAATTGCTAGCTCAAACATTGCAAAGGAAGCAAAAATTTGCTAGCTTGCAACTTGCATATCATGAAAATTGCTAGCTTGTAGTCTAAAGAGAAGCAATTAGTTGTTATCTCAAGAAAAGCAAAAAGCATGATGATAAAACTTGATATTATATATTTTTTTTTCAAACAATATATTGAACTTTTTACCTCTAAACACTTGATACTTGGAATATTTTAAAATGTGATCTTGATAAGGATGTTTCAAGTTGCTCTTTGTGCTATATCTTTTCAAATGAATCATGAGCCTTGATATCATATATTTCATAACATAGAAATAACAAGATTTCTTTGCCTTGTATGCCTTATTTGATGATTGTATATCAATTTGCTTTATTATGAATTATATGAATCTTGATAGTGAACTTATTAAGAAGAACTTTAATGAACCATGAATCATATCTTTGGTATTCATGAATTGATCCTTATTGATATATTTCATGAATTCTTTGTATATTTAGATTGTTGAATGGTTGAAATTTTTAGCCATTGAGTCCTCCCTTTCTTTTTGACTTTGATAAAGGGGGAGAAGGTTTTGCTAGCTTGTGCATTGAAAATGAAAGTAAACTTCCTAGCATGCTAAGGAAGTAAAACTTGCAAGCTTGCACTTCTCAAAAAGAGAAGAAAGATCTTGCCTATCGAAAGAAGCAAAAAGTGCAAAACTTCGAAAACTTGCAACAAAATTGCTCTAGCCATGCTTTGTATCAAAAATAAGTTGATATCCTTAAAAGCATCGCATTAAATTTTTTAGTATCGCAATGTATCACATGTATCGCAAATTGAAAATTTTGAGACTATTTTCATATCATGTTTAACAATTGATGTCTTTCATGACATGATTTCTTTGCATTTTTGTCTTGTATATATCATGTGATGATTGAAATATTGATTGATGCAAATTCATAATTTATGTAAAAGTCTAAATCATTGGTTCCTCTCCTTCTTTTCGACAATGACATAGGGGGAGAAAGATTGCTAGGTCAAGGCAAATGCTGCTAGCTTGTACTCTTCCCTTCTTTTCGACAAAAACAAAGGGGAGAAAGCTTTTGCTAGTTAGAACATGCAAAGAAAAGCAAAGTGCAATCTTGCACAAGAAGCAAGTGTTGAATTGCCATGATTGAACTTAAGAATCTTACTATGCTTTTGTGCTTATATGTTGTGATGAAAATCTAGCTTCATGTTACAAAAACTTGAATATCTTTTAAAATAGCTAGAGCTACTTCTCCTTTTTGTTGATGACAAAGGGGGAGAAGTATATTGATGACTTCATGCATTGAATTGAATATTTTATATATATTTGCATGATGGTTTAAATATTTTTCATAACATGTGATGAATGTTACTTGGATTTGGGATAATCCAAGTGTTCTATCAATGGCATATTGATAAGGGGAGTTTGGTTAAACTTCGGGGAGTTAAGGTTAACTCCGTTAGTCATCAATTAGTTGTCATCATAAAAAAGGGGAAGATTGTTGAATCTCCTATTTTGATGATGAAACTAATTGATTGTGTTTAGATGTTTAACTGCATTTTGAGTGATGTAGGTCTACTCGATCAGGATTAGACAGTTAAAGCAGGAGGAATTGATGTTGCGCCGGAGGAGATCACGTTCGGATATTGGATGGCAGAAGGCTTCGGACGTCGGGCATCAGGCCAAGAGCGGAATTGCGCCAAGGATATCGGGGTTGTGGAGGTCAACCGCCGATTAGGCAACAAGCTGTAAGAGAGGACGATGTGCTGAAGAATTGGACGAAGCGCCAACCAATGACGTGCCGGGCAACAGAATGTCAATTCACGTTGTAATAATTGTCTAGATCGGAGTAGAGTTTTGGCTTGTGTGTGCAGGATTAACTATGATAATGATGAAGACATAAAGCAAAACAGAGTGTCAGAGTCAAGCGCGAAGGATTTGTTGTGAGTTTGAGAGTTCGACGAAAGTCCGAAGGTTCGTCGGGAATGCTACCGGAACTAGCCAAGAATGAGTAGGGAGCTTGCCGAAGGGTTTTTCGGAAGCTTGCCGGAAGGTTCGTTGGAAGTTCACGGGGCTCACCGAGAAAGATCAGAGCTTGCCGAAGAAGCTCGTTGGAACTCGCCAAGATCAAATCGTGAAGTCTAGGAGCTTGCCGGGAGTCCGCATAATGGTTTTCGAGAGTTTATCGGAAGACCGCCGGAAGTTCGCCGGAAGCTCGCCGGAAGAAGTCTTGACTTGTGAACTTTGTAAATAGCTTAGGAAATGTCTTTAAATTCATATTTAGCACGTTAGTTAGGGTTAGGATTAGGTGTTAATCCTATAACCCAAGTATGGGCCAATTGGGCCCGAGTTCGGACTGGTTTGGGCCAAGTTTGGAGCCCAACTAGTGAGCTGAAATAGTGTAGACGGTGGCACTGCCTAGAACCCGAAAACCAAGCAGTGGCACCGCCCAGCTCCCGAGAGGTCCGGCGGTGGCACCGCTAGTACACTATCAGTGTCCAACTCTAACAGGCGGTGGCACCGCCAGCCTCGGGAACCCAAGAGAATTCAAAATTTGGAGCCCAAATTTGAATCCTCTTGGGGCCTATAAATACCCCTCAATTCTCAGTTGAGATTACAACATTTGAGAATCAAGAGATTGAGATAAAAGTCTTAGCAAAGTCTTTAGCAAGTTTTTGTTTCAATAGCTTGAGTGTTCACCTCCCTCTTTCTCTTTGAAAATTTGTAAGAGTGTGAACCACTTGTAAAAGGTTGTAAGAGCGTTATTTGTCCTTCCCCTTCAAAGTGATTTGCTAGTGGAAGTTGGGAGTCTCTTTGAAGAAGGCTTCGCTAGTGGATGTAGGTCATTTTGACCGAACCACTTTAAATTGGTGTGTTCTCTGGTTTGAATTTACTTATTGCTATTTACCTTACTGCAAACCTTCATATGTGCTTTATTTCCTCATTACTTTTGCTGCACACCTTTACGAACACACTTTCAAGATAAGCACTTCCGAGTTCGGTTTTTTTATCGTACGAAAGATTTTTCCAAAACTGAAGTTTTAATCCGCTGCACTAATTCACCCCTCCCTCTTAGTGCCGCTCCGATCCTAACACTTTTTGCTGCCCAAGTGGGGTATTTATAGGCCCCAAATGGTTTCAAAAATGGAGCCAAAAATTTAAATTTGAGGATCTTCTAGATACGAGAGGTACCACCGCCTATACTAGGCGGTACCATTGCTTATAGCCTGACACTAGGCGGTACCACCACCTGACACATTATCACTGGGCGGTACCACCGCCCAGTCTGGCTGTACCACCGCTTGACAACCTTAGAGTTTTTTGAGTTTTCCAACTCACAAAAGGTTCTATCGCCAGTTCTGACGGTGCCACCGCTTGGCCCAACATTTGGGTCATTAAATGGGCCTCCTAATAAGCCTAAATCACTCCTAATTTAGCCCAATTAGCCCCTAATTAAGTTGGCCCAAATCCAACCCAGTTATGTGCTAACTACAAGTTTTAAGGCATACACTAAGCTAAATAAGTCTTGTAAGTGTAGGTTTCTTCTGGTGAGCTTCTGGCGACCTTCCGGTGAAGTTCTGATGATCTTTCGGCAATGTTCCAATGGACTCCTGGTAAGCTCCTGGACTTCACAATGATCTTCTTAGCGATTTCTAATGAGCTTCTTTAGCAAGCTCCTAGACTTCTCGGTTAATTCTAGCAGAACTTCTGACGAACTCTCGAACTCCCAATGAAATCTCGTTCTTGACTTCGGGACTTCATTTTGCTTTATGCCTTGATCGCTATCGTAGTTAATCCTGCACACTTAAAACCTACTTAGATCTTAGACAATTATTACAAAGCTTGAATCAAATTTTGACCGGTATGTCATTGGTTCATCAAGGCTTTGTCCGATTCTTCAGCACATCGTCCTCTCTTGCGGCCTATTACCCAATCGGCCAGTAGACCTCCGTAAATCCGATTTACTTGGTGTAATTTTTGCTCTTCTTGGTCCGATGCCCGAACCCATATCCCAAAGACTTCTGCCGATACGTCGACCGATCCTTCGGCTCGACGTCCAATCTTCTGACATGTTTCTCTCTAGCCTAACATGATTCTTCTTGCTTTAATTGTCTCTCCCTAATCAAAGCTTCTTGCGTCACTTAAAATGCAGATCAAATCATAAACCCTATCAATTGGTTTCATCATCAAAATCCGAGATTCAACACTTTCTTCTCTTTTGAGAAGTGCAAGCTAGTAATTTGTTGCTTCTTTTGCAATGTTCGAGCTAGCAATTTTTACTTCATTTTATAACATGCAAGCTAGCAACAATTTTGAGTTTTGCAAGTTTTTAAATTTTACTAGACGTGCAAGTTAGCATGTTTACTTTTCTTTACGATATTCAAACTAGCAAGTTTTTGAAAAAGAATTTGAGATAGTAAATAACAAGTTTATAACATGTAAGCTAGCAAGTTTTTCACATATAAACGTTGGTAAAATTTTTGCATCTTTTGAGATGAGCAAGCTAGCAAGTTTTTCTTCCTTTTACAATGTGCAAGCTTCCAAATTTTGCATCTTGAGCTAGCAATTCTTTCTCCCCCTTTGTCTTTGTCAAAAAGAAGGGAAGAATACAATGTTGTAATTCTTTTCCCTTTACATCAATTTTCACATCATGACAAAGATAAATAAAAAATAAATTTGTATCATTGGAAATTATAAATATTTCAAATCATGATGGTATTAAAATGTCAAATTGCATTATATCCTACTATGCATGATCATAACTTCTTATTTGTATGTATCAACATAATATAATGAGTATTTCATACATAATTTCATATCATCACATGAATAATATCAAGAAAAATTAATTGGGTGATGAGATATACACTTCATGAATACAAGGGAACCAAATTTCAAATTATGAATATCGAAAAATCAAAAGAAAAATTATGATTCTTTTTGGATGACTCAAATAGTAAAAAGAAGAATCATAGTAAATGATCTTGATTCATAAAAAATCTCATATTATAATTTCAAAAATTCATAAAAAATCATGATTTATTTAAATAACTCTCATTGTTAGCAAATAGCAAAAAGAAACCTTAGGAGATAAAAAACAAGATCTTCATTCATAGAAAAATCTCATGTATCAAATATCGAGAAATCAAGATCATGAATTAGATAAAAAAATAAATCTTAATCCATAAAGATTTCTTGTAAGAAATGCCAAGTCATCATCATTATCATATTGGGTATGATTTTCAAATCAACATTACTTGAGTATGCATGATACCAAAACATGGTTTCAAGTCTTCATCATACAACATACATAATTTCAAACCATTACAAACTTATCAAGGTCATAGTTTGTTTGCATAAGTCTCTTCTTTAGTAAATGGTAAGAAGGAATCATCAAAGATAGAAAATATTTTGATTCTCATAAAAGATAGCTCAAGTAGAGAAATCAAAAGAAACTTCATGATTCGGTTGGAAAATTTTTATTCAAATTCAAATCATCAAATCATCAAAACTATTTTCAAGAGATTCAAAATGACATAAATAACTTCATCAATCTCTTAATGAAAATTTGATAAGATAGAAAAAAAAAATTTCAAGAAAAATGCTTTCATAATTTTAGTTGTTTCAATTTAAGTGATTTGATTTCTTACAAACATGCCCAAGTTTTTACCCCAAATCAAAACATACATCATTGTTTAAAATCAAAGTTCATCATTACAAAGATTATCATGCGTAATTTTGAAATATAAATGCATTAAGCATGATTTCAAATCATCATTACATTATTTCTTCAAGTATGATTTTATAAAGCATTTTTAATCAAAATCATTTTGTTTGTTGTTGTATTGCATTTTCCTTCTTTGCATCAATGATTCAATCATATCATGAGATATACAAATCATAAATACAATGGAATCATGTCATGAAAAATATAAAATCAAAAGAGTAACACGTAATTCCAAAACATAAGATTTCAAATCATTATGCATCATTAAATCTACAAAATGATTATTTTCAATTAAAATGATTAAGTGAATCTAACTCGTCATACTTAGTGCTAGGAGTTAGTATGCAATTGTCATGCTTAATCTGTTTTATCTTTTAAAATCACTAGAAAGATAAGCATGATCCCAAAACTTTTAACATTTTCATTACATCATTAAACATGCATTTAAAAAAAATTATATATTTTTTCTAAACTATATTAAAAACAACTCATGAAAAGCATCAAGTAATTTTAAAGTAAATTGAGAGGATTTTGATTACCTTACCGTCGAAAGCTATTAAGGCGTAGTTTGCCACCTTGCCTTTGTTGGTTTTTTCTTCATCTTCGGATGAACTTGATTTGTCCCAAGCTATCTTGAGTGTTTTTTTCTTTTTTCGTAGCTTCTTATTTTTAGGTTTATTTTTAATTTTTATTCTTATTTTAAGATTTTTTTAAGCTTTATTGTGAGGAGTTCAATGTCATCATCATCATCATCACTTGAGTATCACTTAAGTGATATTCTATTGTTCAAAATGTCCAATCCTTTTTGTTCTTTGGAAGGTAGTTCTCATATTCATCATGTGCCATACAACTCATTTCGTAAGTCATCAATAACCCAATCAATTTTTCAATGGGAAAACGGTTCAAGTCTTTTGATTTTTGTATTGTCATGATTTTAGGATACTAACTTTGGAAGGGATCTTAATATCTTGTTAATATGTTCAAAATTCGAAAAATATTTGTCAAGAGCTTTTAAACTATTGACGACATCCGTAAAACGGGTGTACATGTCAACAATAGTTTTTCTTGGCTTCATAAGAAATAACGCAAAATCATGCATCAAATGATTAACTTTAGAATCTTTTACCCTACTTATGTCTCCATGTGTAATTTCGAGTGTGTGCCAAATATCAAAAGCCATTTCATAAATAGACACTCGATTGAACTAATTTTTATCTAAAGTACAAAACAAGGCATTCATAGCCTTAGCATTTAAAGAGAAAGTCATATTCTCTAACTCACTCCAATCATTCATCGGAAGAGAAGACTTTTGAAAACCAAATTCAACTATATTCCATAAATCGAGATTCAACAAAAGTAAGAAAATTTTCATTCAAGTTTTCCAATATATGTAGTTCGTTCTATTGAACCTACGAGGACGAATGATAGAGTGACCCTCTTGAAAGCCGAAAGAGTCATTTCTCTTGGGTGTTAAACAAAATGAGCAAAACTAGGCTCTGATTCCAATTATTAGGATCAAGAGTGGCACTAAGAGAGGGGGGAGGGGAGTGGGGTGAATTAGTATAGTAGAAAAATTATGTCGGTTTAAAAATCTTCATACAATAAAATCCAATTCCGATGAAAACCATTTCATTTTTCTTGAATGAGTAGAGAAGAGAGGATTGGATAGTTTGTAATGAACTAAAGTTAAATGTAGTAAAGAGATTAAGTAGTAAATAATGAACACACTAGAATTTATAGTGGTTCGGTCGTTGTGACTAATAAGACCCTAAAGTCTTATCGTAGGCTCTGATACCAAATGAAAAGACCCTAAAGTCTTATCGTGGAAGAAAGGGGAGAAATGGGGATGATAATGATCGCTTCGAGGGGATCGGCCTCCTTAATCGCTTCAAGGGGATCGGCCCTCCTTGATCACTTCGAGGGGATCGGCCTCCTAGGGTTTGTCCAAAGACAGAATAGTATTTTTCATAGATTACTGAAAAGAAGCAGTTACATCCCTATTTATAGAGTTCCACCCAAAGTCCATCAGGACTTGAACTCTAATAATAAATAAATATTAAATAAACCTCTACTTGACTCTAACTGAACCAAACTGACTCAATAAACAACTGGACTAAACAAACTCAATAAGCATTATTCAAAAGCTCAAAAAAAGGGTCCTAATAGTTCCTCCATCTTCAAATCAGCCTTGTCCTCAAGGCTGAGCAGCATCAATCTCAGGGAGCTTCTCTTTCAGCACTTTAGCCATAGACTATCTGCAACGCATCACAACCCGTTGATCAAGTAAGTATGGTCTCCACTTTTTGATAGTGTAAGCAACAGGTCGGTCTTTCAGTGTAGTAATCGTTGCATGAAACTTCTGGCCCTGTATAATCAATTTTATCTTGGAACCTTTGCTATCACAAGTGAAAATCCATCCATCAACGATCTTTACTTCGAATCTGTCATAGTCTTCAATGTGGTGGGCCAATCGATCAACAATCTCACTGTCCATAAAATTGTTAGTGCTACCAATATCAATCAAAACTATAATAGGCTGATGCTCTAGAGTTTCGGCAACTTCCATAGTTTGCGGGTTAGAATAGTCGGCTAATATATGCATTGTATGTATAGTAGGTTCAACGTCCTCATTAGAATTTATACCTTCATGATCGGAGTCCACATTCTTAGCTTTCGGCTCCTCTCCAATTGGTTCAATCATCAGAAGTTGCCCTTGTTTACATCAGTGCTCCATACTCCATTTTGCATCATAGTACAAACCCCTTGCTGATATTTCCTTGCTAATTTTTTTCTCATATAGATTTGCAAATGAGATCGCAGCTATCATAGTACGGGGTTGACGAGCCTTAACTTCACACCGGATCTCTGGAATAAGCCCTTTAATAAATGTATCCAGAAGTTGTCGGTCCGACCAATCTCTAGCTTGATTTGACAATCTTTCAAACCTACTCTGATATTCTAACACTGTAGAAGTCTGATGAATTTTGGTGAGCTGGCAATCAACATTCTCATATTCGGATGGGCCAAAGTGAACAAGAAGCCCTCTTTTGAACTGCTCCCATGAAGGAACTTCGTGGAAAGTTTCATACCAATCGTACCACTAGAGTGCATCTCCCTCGAGCTGGATTAAGGCCACTTCTACCTTGGATTCTTCTGGGGTTCTGTGAAAATGGAAAAAAATTTCTGCCTTAGAGATCCAATTGGTCAGATCTCCATCTTTCCATCTCGAAAATTCCATCTTCATGTGTGAGTAATTTGTGTCACAATCTTGGGGCCATTTTCCTATATTTTCAGATCTTTGCAACGTAGAACTTGAGTCCCCATTTTGTTGAAATTGCTGAGGCTCTCCAATAGGCTCTTTTTGAAATCATTAAGTGTTTCTTGCAGTCGGTTCTCAATTCTGATTTCCAATGCTTCCATTTGTGCTTTCACCGAGTTATCAGTGGCCATTGCGTAAGACTGCAAATCTATAATCTCAACTCCTGTTTTTGGTGTCGGTCAAGGGCATCAATACTGTCGTTGCGAAGTTGCCGAGGAGGTGGATGCCAAGGGCAGTGCTGTGGTCGCTGCGTTGGAGGAAGAGTAGCAGCCCTGTTTCTATCGCTGCGTGAGGTGAGAGCGCCGGGGTTGGAAGGCGACTGCGTTGATGTGGTTGCAGTTGCTACGACCCAAGGGGCGATCGCCAAGCAACGGGGTTGAGGCAAGGCAGCGTACTTGCTGCGGTTAGGTTGCTATGTTCGCTATTGGAGGGCGGCTGTCGCAGAACGAGGGGTTGGTCGTTGGCCGGGAGCGATGACAGTGGTTACAATCGACGGCTGCAGCAGCAGAGGGTGCCACTATTTTTGTTGTTGCGTACTCTGTTTTTGTCGCACCACCGAAGGAGTTGGCCGGAAGGATCATGAGCAGTTGAGGAGAAGGCTGCCGTGACTGGCAGCAGCAGTGTCGCTGGCCGGAGAGCAGCGTTGGCGGTGGAGAAGGAGGCAGCGAGGGTCACGACGGGATCGACGGGGGTTGCAGCAACAGAGGAAGCTCTGTTTCTGCAACCGTTGCAACAAGGGCTGCGGCAACGGCAGCTACGGCTGCGACCCAAGGGGGGGGCACGGCGAGGGTTGCGGCTGGGAGGCGGGCGGCGTTGATAGAGTAATCGAGAAGCAGCGGCGGTGGTGGAGAAAAAGGCAGCGAGCGTCGTCGCTGGCCGGGAAGTTGCGATGCTGGAGATGGGAAACAGGGTGCTCTGTTTCTATCACACCACAGCCGGAGCCACTGGCGATGCTGGCAACGGCGGTGTGGCGGTGATCATGCGGCCGAGAAGCAGCGTCAACGATGGAGAAGGAGGAGTCGGCGGCTGTAGAGGCGACCGACGCCTGCGGCAGCAGAGGGACCAGCGGCTGCTCTGTTTCTATCGCACCATAGAAACAGCGACGCCGACAGATCGCATGGCCGAAGCTGCAACAAAGGGAAGCCAGCGATGGCAGTGCGGCTAGGGCAGCGTCGCCGACGGTATAAGCGGCGATGGGTGTCCGCTGGCTGGGAATCGGCGGCCGCGGCCCTTCTCGCTCGAGCGAGATGCGGGCAGTGAGGAGGCGAGGTGAGAAGGTTGCTGGCCGGGGTGCAGCGGCAGCGGTGGGCGCTAACTGGGGAGCAGTGGCGGCGGTGGTCGCCGACCAGGAAGCAGCGCCGGCGGTGGAGGAGAAGGGAAGCAGGGGTGGTCGGCGCCTGGAAGCAAATGTTTCTTCTTGGTTGAGAAGGAACAGCGTGCGTGGCTGCTGGCTTCGCACTCACAATAATTTTTTTTTTTCTTTTTTTTAAGATGACGAACTAAGAACGTCGAGGATCGTAGCTCTGATACCAAATGACAAGACCCCAAAGTCTTATCGTAGGCTCTGATACCAAATGATAAGACCCTAAAGTCTTATCGTAGGCTCTGATACCAAATGATAAGACCCTAAAGTCTTATCGTAGAAGAAAAGGGAGAAATGGGGATGATAATGATCGCTTCGAGGGGATCGGCCTCCTTAATCGCTTCGAGGGGATCGGCCCTCCTTGATTACTTCGAGGGGATCGGCCTCCTAAGGTTTGTCCAAAGACAGAATAGTTTTTTTCATAGATTACTGAAAAGAAGCAGTTACATCCCTATTTATAGAGTTCCACCCAAAATCCATCCGGACTTGAACTCTAATAATAAATAAATATTAAATAAACCTCTACTTGACTCTAATTGAACCAAACTGACTCAATACACAATTGGACTAAACAGACTCAATAAACATTTATTCAAAAGCTTAGAAAAAGGGTCCTAATAGTGACCTACATCCACTTTCGATTACTCCTCCGTCAAGGTCACCGACGTCCACTAATGGTCTTCTTTCAATAGGCGAAGACCAACCACCTCTTTAAAGCACTTTCTCCTTTTCACAGGTTTAGGAGATAACCCTTATAAGTTACTCTTTTACAAGTATTCCCTCACACACCTCCCTTAGGACTAACTTTAAGCACTAGGAGGAGGGAACTCTAAGTTTTGGCAGAGTTTACTCAGTTTTTTCCTCAAGAATTCTTGCTCCTTTCTTACTGCCTAAGTGGGGTATTTATAGGCCCTAAATGGTTTTAAAAATAGAGTCAAAAATTTAAACTTTCGGGTCTTCCGAGTACGAGTGGTACCAACGCCTATAGCCTGACACTAAGTGGTACCACCGCCCAGTCTAGTGGTACTACCGCTTCACACATTATCATTGGGTAGTGCCACCATCTAATCTGGTGCTACCATTGCCTAACACACTGTCACTAGGTGGTACCATCGCTTGATAGCCTTGGAGACCAAGTTTTTTTAGTTTTCCAACTCACAAGCAATTATACCCCCTATTCTGGCGGTGCCACCGCTTGGCCCAACATTTGGGTCACTGAATGGGCCGTCCAATAAGCCCAAATCACTCATAATTTAGGCCCAATTGGCTCCTAATTGAGTTGACATTATTTCACCCTAATACCGACTCAATTAGACCTAAACTAACTTGATCTAGGCAAATTATTACAAAGCACTTAATTATATGTTTTCCAGTATGTCATTGGTTCTTCCGGTGCTTCGTCTAATCCTTCGGCGCATCGTCCTCTCCTTCGATGTATTACCAAATTGGTATGTTAACTCCCATAACTTCTGATCTCCTTGGCGCAATGTATGATCCTTCAGCCAGATGCCCGAATTCAGGGCACGAAGCTTTCTATCGACACACTAACTGATCCTTCAACTCAATGTCCAATCTTCTGACATGTCCACCCCGACCCAATTATGTCACTCAAAATGCAGATTAGATCGAAACTCATCAATTGATTTCATCATCTAAATTCGAAATTCAACATAAAGTAAATGCAAATAAGATTTATAGTGGTTTGGTCGTCATGACCTACATCCACTCCCAATTCCTCTTCACTCGAGGCCACCGGCTTCCACTACTGATCTTCCTTAAATTGGTGAAGATCAACTATTCTTTTACACTCTTTTTCCTTTTGATAGGCTTAGGAGAGAACCTTTAAAATATCTCTTTTAGACCTCACTCGTACCTTAGAAAACTTCTAACTCAAGAGGAAGAGACTCTAAATCCTAAGAGAGTTTCCAATTTTTCTCAAGTATTCTTTCCCCCCGTTTCATCTTAATTTTGTGCTACTCTATGTAGGAATAGTTGGGGTATTTATAGACCCCAAATGGCTTCAAAATTGGAGCAAAAAAAGGTTTAATCATAGGTTTCTCGGGTCCTAGCGGTACCACCGCTAGTACCCTTTGACACTGGGTGGTACCACCACTTGACACAATCTTGAAGACTATGTCTAGGCAATACCACCATTCAATCTGGGCGGTACCATCATCGGACCTTGCTACAAGACACTTAATGAGCTAAACAAGAAGCCCAATTAAGCCCTGATTCAGGCCCAATTGGCCCCTAATTGAGTTGGCAATATTTCATCCCAAAATCAACTCAATTAGTCCTAAACTAACTCGATCTAGATACACTATTATAAGCATGAATCCTATGTTGTCCGGTATATCATTGGTTCATCCGGTGCTTCGTCTGATCCTTTGACACATCGTCCTCTCTTTCAGTGTATTGCTCAATCGACATATTGACTCCCGCCACTTCCGATCTCCTTACAGCAATGTCTGATCCTTTGGCCCAATGCCTAAACTCATGGTACAAAGCCTTCTGTCGATATGTCGATCGATCCTTTGACCCAACGTCTAATCTTCCAATATGTTTCACTCCGGCCTAACGTTCGATTTCTCCTGCTTTAATTGATTTAGCTTTTTTTATTGAAGTTAGTCTTGCATCACTCAAAACACAGATTAGATCATAACTTTATCAATTGGTTTTATTATCAAAATATGAGATTCAACACTAACTGGGCAGTGGTGAATTAGTGCTTTTGTAAAAACACGTCTATTTGAAAATCTTGTTTGATAAAATCGTATCGAAAAGATGCTTGACTTGAAAGTGTGTTCGTAAGCATAGTGAAAGTAACAAGCAAGTAAATCAATTTATAATATAAATGAAAAGTATGAAAGAAATGCAAACTGAGTTTTATAGTGATTTGGTTGTTATGACTTACATCCACTCTTGATTCCTCTTTACTCGAGGCCACCGGCTTCTACCATTGATCTTCTTTCAACAGATGAAAATCAACTTTCCTTTTACACCTCTTTCTCCTTTTCATAAGTTTAGGAGTAACCTTTACACCCCTCAAGGTAACTCTCACACACCTCCCTAAGAACAATCTCTAAGCTCAAGGAGGAGGGAACTCAATCATTTCAACACTTTTATAACTTAGAATTCTTTTCCCTTTCTGCTTAATTCTTGCATCTCCATGCAAAAATATCTGGGGTATTTATAGACCTCAAATGGTTTAAAAAATAGAGCTAAAAAAGGTCTCATCTTAGGTTTCTCGGGTCCCGATGGTACCACCACATATGCTAGGTGGTATTATCACCTATAGCATTGACACTGGGTAGTACCACCGCTTAGTTTGGTGGTACCACCATATGTTGAATCTCATATTTGATGATGAAACTAATTGATAAGTGTTTATGATTTGATCTACATTTTGAGTGATGTAGGATGCTTCGATCAGGATGAGACTATTAAAGTAAGAAAAATTATGTTGGGCAAGAGGAAAACATGTCAGAAGATTGAACATCGAGCCGGTGGATCGGTTGACGTATCGACAGAAGGCTTTGGCCCATGGATTCGGGCATCGGGCCAAGTAGAGCAGATATTGCACCAAGGATATCGGAGTTGTGGAGTCAACTAGCCGATTGGGCAATAGGCTGCAAGAGAGGACGATGCGCCGAAGAATCGGACGAAGCGTCGAGGGACCAATGACATGTCGGACAACATGATTAATGCTTAGTATTAATTATCTAATCGAAGTGTGGTTTTACATGTGCAGGATTAACTACGATAGAAAGGCATGAAGTAAAATGAAGTCCCGAAGTTAAGGACGCGATTTCGTTGGGAGTTTGAGAGTTTATCGGAAGTCCCGATGTTCGTCAAAAGTTGTGCAAGAACTAGCCGAGAAGTCTCAGAGCTTGCCAGAGAAGCTCGTCGGAACTCGCTAAGAAGATTGCCATGAAGTCCAGGAGCTTGCCGAGAGTTTGCTGGAATATTGCCGAGAGATCGTCGAAAGTTCACCGGAAGATCGCTGGAAGCTCGTTAGAAAAAACTAGACTTACGGATTGTTTAGCTTAGAATATGTCTTAGAAATCATAGTTAGCATGTAATTGGGTTTGGATTTGGGCTAACCCAATTATGGGCCAGTTGGGCCCATGTAAGAGGTGACACCATCGTGGCATAGTCTCCGAGACTTTGTTAGGCGGTGGTACCACTAGTCTAGGCGGTGGTACCGCCCAGACACAGCCTCCGAGAGGCTATAAACGGTTGTACCACCAATCTGGGTGGTGGTACCGCCCAGTGTCAGATAGTGGTACCGCCAAACTAGGCGGTGGTACCACCCAGTGCAATGTCAGTGTCAGACTGACACTGGTGATGGTACCGCCCAACGCAAGCGCTGGTACCGCCCGTGCCTGGAAACCCGGGATGAGATATTTTTAGGCTCCAAGTTTGAATCAACTTGAAGCCTATAAATACCCCTCTCATCCCTAGTTAAGAAACACAAGTACTGAGAGTAAAAAGGAAAGAAACTCTACTGTAATTTTGTGTGAAACTCCTCTCAAAGTTCTAAGTGTTAGAATAGTTTGAGAGAAGAGTGATTGGGGGTGTAAGGGTTATCTCCTAAACCTGGTAAAAGAAGAAAGAGCTGTAAGAAGGAGGTTGATCTTCGCCTAAAAAGGAAGATCGATAGTGGATACCGGTGGCCTCGACGGAAGAGAAATCGGTGGAGTGGATGTTGGTCACGACGACCGAATCACTATAAAATTGGTGTGTTCTTTGGTTTACATTTACTTCCTGCCATTTACGTACTACAAACTGAATCTTTACTTACTTACTGCATTCACTTCATATACAAACGAGATTTCAAGCTATCTTTCCGAGTTCGGTTTTTAATGTACGAAAGAGTTTTTTGAAACCGACGTAATTTACCACTGCACTAATTCACCCCCCCTCTTAGTGCCGAACCCATTCCTAACAGTTGGTATCGGAACCTCATGATTTCTCATTTGGTTTAATACCCAAGAGAAATGGCTCTTCTCGGCTTTCAAGAGACTTTCTCTTATTTGTCCTCACTTTTTCAATGGGACGGACTACACTTATTAGAAAACTCGAATGAGAGTTTTTCTTGCTTTCTATTGATTTAAATTTATGGAATATAGTCGAAAACAGATTTCAAAGGTCTTCTCTTCCAATGAACGATTAGAATGATTTGGAGAAGAAGATGTTGAATCTCGGATTTTGATGATGAAGTCAATTGTCATTTGTTGTCTAATCTATGTATTGAGCTAAGTGTGCAGGATTAACTACGATGAAAGTTAGACATGCAGCAGGAGTTGCGCCGGAGTCAAGACAATGATCACGTTGGGAGTTCGAGAGTTCGACGGAAGTTCGGACAGCCGTCGGAGGTTCTACGGGAACAAATCCGAGAAGTCCATAAGCTTGCCAAAACAAGCTCGTCGGAACTCGCCAAGTGGATCGTCGCAAGTCTAGGAGTTTGCCGGAAGTCCGTAGGAGCATCACCGAGGGTTCATCGGATGATCGACGGAAGTTCGCCGGAAACTCGCCGGAAGAAGCGATTGATGCACCGGAGCAAGCTGCAGAAATTGTCTTAGGAATTATAGTAGTTAGTATAATGATTAAGTTGGAAATGGGAGGTGATCCCATTAACTTAATCTTGGGGCAATTGGGCCCCTAAAAAAACCCAAATTGGGCCGAATGGATTAACCCATTCGGATCCTAATTGCTGTGGGAGGTGCAACCGCCCAAGCCAGGAGGTGGCAGCGCTTGGGCTAAGTCACCCAGCGAGACTGGGTGGTGCAATCGCCCTAGCCAGGAGGTGGCACCGCCTGGACTCAGTCTCCGAGCGAGACTAGGCGGTGCAACCTCCCCTGACAGGAGGTGGCACCGACTGAGCTCGGTCTTCGAGCTCTGCCAGGCGTTGCAACCGCCTTAGTTAGGAGATGCAACCGCCTAAGCTCAGTCTTCGAGCTCTGGCAAGAGGTGCAACCGCCCCTAACAAGAGGTAGCACCGCCCAGAGGCTCAGTCTTCGAGCTCTGCCAGGCGGTGCAACCGCCCCAGTCAGGAGGTGCAACCGCCTGATCCCGGAATTCCGGGAATTGACAGTTTTGAGCTCCAAATTTGAACTAGGTTGGGGCCTATAAATACCCCACCCATTCAGCACTGAAAGAGCATGAACTTACACCGAAATCTTGATCTTTTTCTATGATTCTTAGAGCTCAAAATTGTTTTAAAGGCTAAAAGTTCTTCTCCCTCTGTTCTTCCAAGTTCTGAGTTGTAAAGAGAGGAGAGAAAATTCTGTAAGGGTTGTCTCCTAAGCCCGTCAAAAGGAGCGAAACTGTAAAAGGGTGGTTGGCCTTCGCCTATTGAAGGAAGGCCTCTAGTTGACGTCGATGACCTCGTCGGTGGAGGAAGCCAAAAGTGGAGTAGGTCAAGATTGACCGAACCACTCTAAATCTCGGTTTGCATTTACTTTGAGCATATTATATTTACTGCAAACCTCCTCTATAGCTTACTGCTTTCTGCGCATATACAATCTGGTTTCAAGCGTTGCACTTTCCGAATCAGTGTTTAGACGTAAAACTTTTTTTTCGTACGATCATCATATTTCAGTTTGCATTTACGTCTTGATTTCAATCATAACTGCAAACTGCCTTTATGTCCTTGCTTAAACTACATCTAGCCTAATCAAGTGATTTACGAATCAGCATTTAGACGTAAATCAGCTTCTTCATACGAACATCGTATTTCAGTTATCGCTTATATTCTGGTTTTCATCATAACTGCAAACTGCCTTCATAAGATTGATTTTAACGTCATCTCGCTTGATCTTAAGTTAAAGTAATCTTAGAATCGGCTTTCACACCGAAATCGTTTTTATCGTTCGAACATGTTTTATCATTGAAAGATTATCGCTGCACTAATTCACCCCCCCCTCTTAGTGCTCTTGATCCTAACAATTGGTATCAGAGCAGGGTTAACTCTCAAACGGATTAAAACCCAAGAGAGATGGCTTACGCCGGAAACCAAGAGGGCCATTCTATTACACGTCCACCCATGTTCAATGGGACGGACTACACCTATTGGAAAACCCGAATGAGGATCTTTCTTATTTCTATGGATGTTAAACTTTGGAATCTTGTCGAAAATGGTTTTTCGAAGTCTTCTCTTCCAATGATCGATTGGAATGACTTGGAGAAGAAGGCTTTCACTCTTAATGCAAAGGCTATGAATGCCTTATTTTGTGCACTTGATAAAAACGAGTTTAATCGTGTTTCGATTTGTGAAACCGCATTTGATATTTGGCACACACTCGAAGTGACTCATGAAGGCACAAGTAGAGTGAAAGAGTCAAAAATCAATCTTTTGTTGCACTCTTTTGAACTTTTCCGGATGAAACCGAGTGAGACTATTGGCGACATGTTTACCCGTTTCACAGATGTCGTCAACGGTCTAAAAGGACTCAGAAAATTTTTTTCAGATTTTGAGCTCGTAAATAAGATTCTAAGATCCCTTCCTAAGAGTTGGGATCCTAAAGTCACTACTATTCAAGAGGCGAAAGATCTAAACAACTTCCCTCTTGAAGAACTAATTGGGTCATTAATGACCTACGAGATGACTTACAAAGCTCATGAAGAGCAAGAAGACATCATTCCAAAGAACAGGAAGGATATGACACTTAGAACTTCAGAAGACCACTTGAGAGAAAACTCAAGTGATGAGGATTGTGACGATGACTTAGCACTTCTAACAAGAAAATTTAAAAAATTCATTAAAAGAAACAAGTTTAAGAATGACACAAAAAACAAACTTGAACCCAAAAAGGACCAAGTCATTTGCTATGAGTGCAAAAAGCCGGGACACTACAAGAGTGATTGTCCCCAAGTCAAAAAGAGAACATCAAAGAAGAAGGCGCTCAAAGCAACATGGGATGATTCGAGCACATCCGAAGAAGAGGAGTCCAACACCGAGCAAGTTGCTCATTACGCCCTAATGGCCATTGTAGAAGAGGTAACAGATTTAATTGATGCAAATTTTCCTTATCATGAATTATTAAATGCTTTCCATGAATTATTTGATGAGTGTAAGATAATTAGTAGAAAATACAAATTGCTAAAAAAGAAGCATGATAGTCTTACTTATAATTTCGATAAGTTAAAAGCTGAATATCATGATAGTTTAGGCTCATGCATAAAATGCCATGATCTAGAAACTCTCTAAAAGGAAAACTTGCTACTTAAAGACACCTTGAAAAAATTCGAGGTTGGTAGCAAGTCATTGAACATGATCCTTGCAAACAAGGGTCACATTCCCAAAAGAAGTGGAATTGGATTTGTGAGAAGTCCTCACCAAAATCCAACCACCTTCATAAAAGGCCTCATCTTACATGTTCGACACCAAAGCAAATGTAACTTTTGTTGCAAACTTGGACACAAAACGCATTATTGTCCATTCAAGAAAATTAGTCCGAATAAATTAATTTGGGTCCCTAAAGGAACAATGATAAATTATATGCAACATGATAAACAATGTAGATCTATTTTTGAGGCACCCAAAAGCAAATGGGTACCTAAAAATCATCCTTTCTTGTAGAAACCTATACCATCGCAAGCTAGGAGCAAGAGATGGTACCTTGATAGTGGATGCTCAAGGCATATGACCGGAGATCTATCTCAATTCTCTAAGCTCACTAGCATAGACGAAGGCTATGTCACATTCGGAGACAACAACAAGGGTAAAATCGTTGGCAAAAGAGCCATTGGTAACAAATCCAACTTCTTTATTGAAGATGTTTTGTTAGTTGATGGTTTAAAACATAACCTCTTGAGCATTCGTCAATTATGTGATAAAGGATACATTGTCAGATTCGAATCTAATGCTTGCATAATTGAAAAACCACACAAAAACATGTCTATGATTGCATTAAAACAAAATAATGTATACACTATTGACATCAATGATTTGTGTAATGAAATGTGTTTTTCGGATTTGAATGAGGATGCTTGGCTATGGCATAAAAGATTAGGTCATGCTATCATGAAACTAATCACTCAAATATCATCTAAAGAACTTGTAAGAGGAATTCCTCATATCAAGTTCATCAAATATAATGTATGTGATGCTTGCCAATTAGGTAAACAAATTAAGGGTAGTTTCAAATCTAAGAATAAAATAAACACCTCTAGGCCCTTACAATTGATCCATATGGACTTGATCGGACCAATCTCTACATCAAGTCTAGGAGGTAGAAAATACGCCTTAGTCATTGTGGATGACTATAGCAGATATACATGGACCTACTTCTTAAAATAGAAAAATGAATGCTTTAGATATTTTACCAAGTTTTGTAAACTTGTTCAAAATGAAAAGGGTTCCATGATTTCGTCAATTAGAAGTGATCACGGTGGAGAATTTCAAAACCATGATTTCCAAGAATTTTTTGAACTCAATGGATACAACCATAATTTCTCTACTCCAAGAAATCCTCAACAAAATGGAGTAGTAGAAAGAAAAAAATCAAAATTTACAAGAAATGGCAAGAACCATGTTGAATGAACATAGCCTACCCAAATATTTTTGGGCCGAAGCCGTAAACACCATATGCTATATTTTGAATAGAGTTCTAGTAAGACCCTTACTCACCAAAACTCCTTATGAGTTATGGAACAACAAAAACCCCAATGTTTCATATTTTAAAGTCTTTGGGTGTAAGTGTTTTATCCTGAATCAAAAAGATAACTTAGGAAAATTTGATGTTAAATCCGATGAAGGAATCTTTCTTGGTTATTCTTCGGTTTCTAAAGCTTTTCGTATCTTCGATAAAAGAACATTAATTATTGAATAATCTATTCATGTTATTTTCAATGAGATTTCCGAAATCAGGAAAAATGATTTTGATGATGATGTTAATTTTGATTCCTTGAATTTAAATGAAACCCCATCTCCAACTATCAACTTGGATGCATCCACTTCCGATACATCCTTACCCAAGGATCGAAAGTATGTAGATGCTCATCCTACGGAGCTAATCTTAGGAGACACATCAAAGGGGGTTCAAACACGATCTTCTCTTAAAAATTTTGTGCCAACGCCGCTTTTCTCTCCCAAATTGAATCCAAATGTGTTGACGAAGCCATGAAAGATGATTCATGGATTATCGCAATGCAAGATGAATTAAATCAATTTAAGAGAAATGAGGTGTAGAAGCTTGTTCCTAGGCCAAATGACCATTTAGTTATTGGTACTAAATGGGTCTTTAGAAACAAGCAAGATGAAAATGGTATCGTGGTTAGAAACAAGGCTAGATTAGTGGCCAAAGGTTTCAACCAAGAAGAAGGTATCGATTACGAAGAAACCTTCGCTCTTGTGGCTCGATTAGAAGCCATAAGGATGCTCCTTGCCTACGCTAGTAGTAATAATTTTAAGTTGTTTCAAATGGATGTTAAAAGTGCTATTCTTAATGCTTTTATTTCTGAAGAAGTCAATGTTGAACAACCTCCTAGATTTGAAAATAATAGCCTCCCTAATCATGTGTTTAGATTAACTAAAGCTCTCTATGGTTTAAAACAAGCTTCGAGGGCTTGGTGTGAGAGACTTAGTTATTTTCTTATTGAAAATAATTTCATAAAAGGCAAGGTTGATACTACATTATTCATCAAAAAATTTGAAAATAATTTTCTCATTGTTCAGATTTATGTTGATGATATTATCTTTGGTTCTACGAATGAATCTCTTTGTGAATCTTTTGCTAAAACTATGAGTCTTGAATTCGAAATGAGTTTAATGGGAGAGTTAACATTCTTCTTAGGTTTACAAATCAAACAACTAAGCAATGTCATCTTTATTAGTCAAACTAAATATGCTATGAATTTACTAAAAAAGTTTAATATGAATAACTCAAAAGCTATTAACACTCCTATGAGCACCTCCACTAAGTTAGAAATTGATGAAAGTGGAGAAAGCTTCGATCAAAAAACTTATAGGGGTATGATAGGAAGTTTACCTCACTGCAACCAGACCAGACATCATGTTCAGTGTAGACTTTGTGCTAGATTTCAATCAAACCCTAAGATATCTCATCTCAAAGCAGTTAAAAGAATACTTAGATATCTTAATGGTACCATAAATCTAGGATTATGGTACCCAAAATCAGAGAATCTTGAGTTAATTGCTTATGCTGATGCAGACTTTGCTGGCTGTAGACTAGATAGAAAAAGCACATCAGGAATATGTCAATTTTTAGGACATGCCCTTGTTTCCTGGTCATCTAAGAAACAAAACTCGGTTGCACTATCAACAACCGAAGCTGAATATATTGCAGCAAGTGCATACTGTGCACAAGTTGTATGGATGAAAAACACCTTAGAAGATTATAAAGTTCATCTTAAAAATATTCTCATTAAATGTGATAACACAAGTGCAATATGCTTAACAAAGAACCCTATACAACACTCAAGAACAAAACATATTGATATTAGACATCACTTTATACGAGATCTGCTAGTCATAGGTGCCCAGCAAGCCAATCACGTGAGTGATGGCACGTGTGACTTGATACATAATCTTTTTTGCTTATTATATTTTGGCGTATATCACTTTATAACTATTGCATAAATGCATATATATATTGTGATGTCCTTAGATTTGTGCAATGGGAATCGGATCGTGATGAGATCACGATAATGAGATCGATTCACCTTTAAACACATATCCTAAATAATCCCGGTCATAGGTTACTCGAGAGGGACATCGTGATAACCGGATAGACTGGTGTGCTGTATACCCGTCCATATGATGGATGCAGCTGGTCTCATAGCTGCTCGTGTAGGGACACTTGGGATACAGTACAGGTGCTCATTGGAGAATGAGTTCACTGATTGATCCGCTTACGGAATGCTGGATGGTTGATGATGCCTTATTGTCAGACAGCGATTCCGTAGTCCTAGTGGTGTATCTGGTCCTTAGACTTGAGACACCAAGGATGTCCTGTATGAGTGCTCCACTCTTTGATACCGGACTTATAGGTTTGGCTGTCCCAGATGTAGTACAGCTGGTCATTGGGAGTGGTAGTCGACCTTACGAGGGCTATTGAGTGTCGACAAAGGATCATCCACTCTCGGCATCAAGAGAGGAATATCCCATGTGTTCTTGCTCAGACAAATCCCTAGCCAGGGTCATTCGGGTTGAGAGAGAAAGAGTTCTCCGGGAGAATCCGATTAGAGCGAGACTTGAGTAGAAACCGTATGGGTCTGACAGCACCATGCTCGATATACGGTCTTTGGGATATTAGATGGATGAGGGACTATAGGTACATGGTAACTGAGGACAGACAGGTCCAATGGATTGGATTCCCCTGTATCGTCTGGGGACTACGGCATAGTGGCCTAGTACATTCGTAGTCGATGAGTCGAGTGAATTATTACAGAGATAATATTTCACTGAGTTAGAAGGAGTTCTGACAGGTATGACTCACGGCCAGCTCGATATTGGGCCTAGAGGGTCACACACATATGGTAGGCATTGCGATGAGTAGAGGTTCGGATATGAGATATCCGACGGAGCCCTTGTCTTATTGGATGCAAATCCAATACCCACTAGGGAAGGACCCATTAGGGTTTGACACGGGATCTCTATAAATAGGAGGGATTCACAGCCTCATAGGCTAGAGTCTTTGCTTGCCTTTCCTATTCTCCTCTCCCTCTCCACCTCAGAGTAGGCCTAGAGTTTTGAGGAGCGTCGTCGCAACCCTACTGTGTGGATCACCGCTAGAGAGGAGGAGGCTTGACCTCCTTCACCCTCTCCTAAGGATCTGCAAGGAAACAGGGATATACGATCTCCCTAGGTAACACAATCTCTATACGCAATTTTGTGTTTTGCGGATTTTTGTGCACCAATCTTCGCACGACGACGAACATCTTTTTGGGAATCGGGGATTTTTGTTTTCTTGTTCTTCCGCTACGCATATGATGTCGCCCCCCATGATTTCCCAACAGTGGTATCAGAGCCAGGTTGTTCGTGCGAATGATTGGTTTTGAACTGTGTGTGTTGTGTTTAGGAAGAATTTTGATGTCAAAATCATTGACACAAAAGCGAGAAAGGGCAGCAATAGTTGCTGCTCTCGATCTGCTTGCGTGAAGCGCAGCCGAAGGTGGGCAGTACAGGGGCTGCGTCTGCAGTAGCCGGCCGGCGGCCTGCTTGCAGCAGCCTTGCTGCCGGCGGGGCTGGCAGCCCACGGGCAGAGGCGCCGTAGGGCAACGGCGCCTGCCGTCGCAAGGAAGCGCCGCCTGCCGCCGCAGGGCAGCGACGCTTGCCGTCGCTGCTCCCGCAGGGCAACGGCGTCTGCCGCCGGAGGGCAGCGACGCCTGCCGCCGTTGGGCAGCGACGCCTGCCGTCGCTGCTCCCGCAGGGCAGCGGCGTCTGCCGCCGCTGCTCCCGCGGGCGAAACCCCCCCCCCCCCCCCCCCCCCAATAGGGGCGGCCGCCCGGCGGGACAGCACCACCTGCGGAGGCAGCGGCGCCCGCGGGGGAGCCCACCTGGAACGACAGCGCCGCCAGCGGGTGTGCCGCCTACAAGCGAGGGCAGTGCCCTCGCCCCGCCGCACAGGCCGTCGCCAGCAGGGTGGCGGCGGCGGCGGCAGTAGCAAAGGATAGTAGGGCATTAGGGTTTTCTAGGAAAAAGACAGTTTTACCCCTCGGAATTTAAGAAATTCCAGTTTCTATCTTTTGACTAAATTACGAAAATACCCCTATAAATTCAAAAATTCCCTATATGTCCTTGATTTCAGAAAAATATTAATTAATTAAAAGGTTTAGTTGATTATTATTTTTATTATTATCTAGTAGTCCTCCATGATGATGATTATTTATACATGTGATGTATGATGTGTGGACGGATGATCATGGACCGTGTGAGGTGTGTACTTGTGATTATTATTATTGAGGTCTGCTAGCCTCCATTATATTTCTCGTTTATTGTCGGGCCTGCGTGCCTATGATTAAGTTGTAATCACATGAGGAGGCGCAGCGGGGGCGTGGTTGCGATAGCGGGACCCACGAGACGGACGATCGTGCTGCATGGAGATGCATCAAGATGTCGACGGAACCGACGAGGACGAGATGGACGATCACAGGGCATGGAGATGCACCGTTGCACACATAGATCTTGATGTGAGTGATTAGGCCTACTGGCTCGGGCCTAATCATATTAGGTTGTGGTCCATGATCATCTGATGTGATTGCTTATACACATACTAGATATGTATATATATTTGCATGCGATGTAGATATATATTAAATATGTATATGTGTGACATGTCATATTAGGAGACCAAATTATAGAAACATCTCTCGATAATATTAAGTCGGTAAACGTGAGGCAATTAGATTGACCCACGTGGCCTTCCATCGTTATGAGTAGGAACCGATTCCCGGTGTAGGTTGAGTTGGTCGAGTCCCTCGAGACTCACCTATATCGCGATTCGCTATCTTGCTTACGACATAGAGATGTCACCGGTGACCTGAGGGCATGGTATGCTTGGTCGAGTCCCTCGAGAGTATATCATTAAATTAGACTCATCTTGTAACGAAGGTGTTGACTTAATCGAGCATCATGGTTGGTCGAGTCCCTCGAGGCCATAGTGATTCGGAGGCCGAACAGGACGGGAATCACAAGGAGTTGTGATCGGCAAGAGTTGCCTACCTTTTAGGCTTAGTGTGATTGGTCGAGTCCCTCGAGGTTACACTAAGACGCTGATTGGATCCTGATCCCCACTAGAAGTCTACCGGAGACTTTCGTTTCACGTGCTGAGGGTGTCGCGTGACTCGTTAGTAAAATAGTGGGAGCATATTAAGATAGAAGTCCATATCTTGATAGTTTATTTCTTACAAAATCTGCATGTTATTCATTTCTGCTACATCTTTATTTTCAGAAAATGTCGCTTTCAAATCCCTTACGTGGCATACTTGATGTCAACCGCCTCACTGGTCCAAATTATACGGATTGGCTCCGTAACTTGAGAATTGTTCTCACAGCGGAGAAAATCGTGTACGTCCTTGATACAGTGATGCCTACGCCCGAAGAAGGGGCAACCGAGGATGAGATCGCTCGCTACGTGAAGTACATTGATGACTCTACTCTTGCTCAGTGCTATATGTTGGGCTCTATGACTCCAAAGTTACAGAGACAACATGAAAAGATGGATGCCAGATCCATTCTCCTACATGTTCGCAAATTGTTTGAGGAACAGGGAAGGACTCAACGATATGAGATATCTAAGAGCCTTTTCCGCGCTAGGATGACTGAGGGGACACCGGTTCAAAACCATGTCCTAAAGATGATTGAGTGGATAGAGAAACTCACAGGTCTAGGAATGGTCCTAGAGGATAACTTGTGTGTGGACATTGTGCTTCAGTCCCTACCAGATTCCTTTTCACAGTTCATAATAAATTTTAATATAAACAAGCTTGAGGTAACTCTCCCAAAGCATCTCAATATGTTGAGGGAGGCAGAGGGTACTATTAAGAAAGAGAAGCCAGTTCTCTACACCGGTGAGACCAGAAAGAAAAGGAAAGCAGAAACGTCCCTTAAGAAGGGAAAGGGCAAGGGAAAACAAGGTAAAGCAAAGGTTGCTAAGAAAGAACCAGCAAAGGACAATGGCCAATGCTTCCACTGTGGTAAAGATGGGCATTGGAAGAGAAACTGCAAAGAGTACCTTGCAGAAAGGGCGAAACAAAAGCTTGATGAAGCTTCAGGTACATTCATGATCAGTCTCCATTTGTCAGACTCTTATGATAACACATGGGTATTGGATACCGGTAGTGCTTATCATATATGCAATTCATTGCAGGTTCTAGCAAGGCCTAGGAGACTAGAGAGAGGCGAGATGGACCTCAAGATGGGTAATGGAGCAAAAGTTGCTGTATTAGCTGTTGGCGAGGTCGCCCTACATCTGCCTAGTGGAGCTTTTATTGCATTAGATGCATGTTATTTTGTTCCTTCTATTATCAAAAACATTATCTCCATTTCATGTTTAACGGTTAGTGGATATAAATTTGTTTTTGAGAACAATGGTTGTTCGATATTATTAGATGATAAGATCATCACGAAAGGAACATTGCATAATGGTTTATTTATGTTAGACACCACTCCACATATCATGAATGTAAATGTGTTCAAAAGGAAACGAGATGAGTTGAACAGTGCATACCTGTGGCATTGTAGGCTAGGTCACATCCATGAAAGAAGGATTCAAAAGTTGCTAAATGATGGATATCTAGATCCATTCGACTATGTGTCATATGCAACTTGTGAGCCTTGCATTCGTGGAAAACTGACCAAATCTCCATTTAGTAGAACTGGAGAGAGAGCCAATGAGTTGTTGGAACTCATACATAGTGATGTATGGGGACCCATGTCAACTTATGCCATTGGAGGTTACTCCTACTTCATTACATTTACTGATGATTTCTCAAGGTATGGATATGTGTACTTAATGAAGTACAAGTCCGAGGCCTTTGAGAAATTCAGAGAGTATAAGAATGAGGTGGAGAACCAGACTGGAAAGAGTATCAAAACTCTTCGATCAGATCGAGGAGGTGAATACTTAAGTACAGAGTTTACTCAGTTCCTCAAGGACCATGGGATATTATCCCAATAGACACCTCCTTATACACCTCGGCTCAATGGTGTCTCTGAAAGGAGAAATCGTACATTATTAGATATGGTACGGTCCATGATGAGTTTCGCTGACCTACCCATCTCATTCTGGGGATATGCCCTAGAAACCGCAGCTTACCTTCTGAACAGAGTTCCAACTAAGTCGGTAGTGTCTACACCATATGAGATATGGAAAGGGAAGAAGCTTGATCTTAAGGTTGTTAAGATTTGGGGCTGCCCTGCCCATGTTAGAAGACACAACCCCGATAAGTTAGAATCAAGGACAGAGCGATGCAAATTTGTGGGATACCCCAAGGAAACTTGTGGGTATTATTTCTATCATCTCGAGGACCAAAAGGTCTTTGTAGCTAAGAGAGCAGTGTTCCTTGAGAAGGAACACATTCTTGACGGAGACAGTGGGAGAATGATAGAATTGAGCGAGGTTGGAGAACCAAGCTCAAGCACCACTCTACAGCCCGAGTCTGTTCAGGTACCTAATACACAAGTATTAACTTTACGCAGGTCTGATAGAGTATCCCATCCTCCTGAGAGATATGTGGGACATATTAGAGCAGAGGATGTAGAGGATATTGATCCTCAAACCTACGAGGAGGCTATTATGAGTATAGACTCTGGGAAGTGGAAAGAAGCCATGAATTTTGAGATGGATTCTATGTACTCCAATAAGGTTTGGAACCTAGTTGATGCGCCCGAAGGTATTGTACCCATTGGTTGCAAGTGGATCTTTAAGAAAAAGATCGGAGTAGATGGAAAGGTAGAGACCTATAAAGCAAGGCTAGTGGCTAAGGGGTATCGTCAAAGGCAAGGTGTTGACTACGACGAAACATTCTCACCCGTAGCAATGCTAAAATCCATCAGAATTCTATTGGCTATTGCAGCACACTATGATTATGAGATCTGGCAGATGGATGTGAAAACCGCATTCCTCAACGGGAACCTCGAGGAGGTGTATATGATGCAACCTGAGGGATTCGTGTCCAAGAACTGCCCAGATAAGGTGTGTAGGTTGCTTAGATCCATTTATGGACTAAAGCAAGCTTCCCGAAGTTGGAACATAAGATTTTATGAGGCAATCAGATCTTATGACTTTGTTAAGAACGAAGATGAGCTTTGTGTATACAGAAAGGTAAGTGGGTGCGCTATCACCTTTTTGGTGTTATATGTGGATGACATCCTCATCATTGGGAATGACGTAGGAATGCTATCTACAGTAAATACTTGGTTATCTAGACACTTCTCCATAAAGAACTTAGGGGAAGCATCCTATATCTTGGGGATTAGAATCTATAGAGATAGATCCAAGAGGATGCTTGGCTTGTCCCAGTCCAGGTACATAGAAACCATTGTCAAAAGGTTTGGCATTGAAAATTCTAAGAAAGGGCGAACATGGATATGATACCTTATGCCTCAGCAATATGGTATATCATGTATGCCATGCTATGTACTAGGCCTGATATAGCGCATGCTCTGAGTGTCACGAGCAGGTATCAGGCGGATCCAGGCTTGGAGCACTGGAAAGCAGTAAAGTGTATCCTTAAGTACTTGAGAAGGACTAAGGATCTTTTACTAGTATATGGAGGTAATAGCCTTAAGGTTGAAGGCTTCACTGACTCAAGTTTTCAGTCTGATGTCGATGATAGCAAGTCGAATTCAGGGTATGTGTACACCTTGAATGGAGGAGCAGTGTGCTGGAAGAGTTCCAAGCAAGATACCACTGTTGACTCGACCACAGAGGCGGAGTACATTGCTGCATCACATGCAGCAAAGGAGGGAGTCTGGGTGAAGATGTTCATCAAAGATTTGGGAGTCGTTCCGAATAGCGAGAAGTCGACTTCCTTATATTACGACAACTATGAGGCGATTACTCAAATAAGGGAACCCGAGTCTCATCATAAGTGTTTTGAGGAGGTTCCAGCTTATCAGAGAGATCGTAACCCGAGGAGATATAGTAGTGGAAAGAGTTCCATCCGAAGATAACATTGTAGATCCACTAACAAAGCCGTTGTCTCAGATTGTCTTTGAGCATCACAGGAGTCTGATGGGGATCAGACACATAAGTGATTGGCTTTAGGTCAAGTGGGAGATTGCTAGTCATAGGTGCCCAGCAAGCCAATCACGTGAGTGATGGCACGTGTGACTTGATACAGAATCTTTTTTGCTTATTATATTTTGGCGTATATCACTTTATAACTATTACATAAATGCATATATATATTGTGATGTCCTTGGATTTGTGCAATGGGAATCGGATCGTGATGAGTTCACGATAATGAGATCGATTCACCTTTAAACACATATCCTAAATAATCCCGGTCATAGGTTACTCGAGAGGGACATCGTGATAACCGGATAGACTGGTGTGCTGTATACCCGTCCATATGATGGATTCAGCTGGTCTCATAGCTGCTCGTGTAACACCCCTCATTTCCGAATTTTCGTATAAATTTCTAGTGATAATGTAAGCATTTATTTTAAATTGACAAAAGAAATAGAGTATGAATCAGAGGTAACTCATTTGTAAGATTTGGGAGATCTGTTCAAAAAAAAAAAAAAGTAAGAATCTGAGGACCTATATGTAAACCCTAAGGACCTAATCGTCAATATGATAAAAACAAGGACTAAATTGCAAAACACACAAAATGACAAATTCCACCGTTTAAGCCTCTCTGCCTTCGTTCTTAAGGAAGCAGAGAAGGCAGCTCGTGGGTGATCAGGGAAAGAAAGAAAGAAAGAAGAAGAAGAAGAAGAAGAAGAAGAAAAAAATTGGGGTTTTTAGGGTTCTTGCTTTAATCTTTTCACTTCGGGTCAAAATTCGCAAAGGCAAGTGTTCTAACCCTAACCTACAGAATTTTTAGTCTCTGTTTTTATGTTGATTCAAAATAAATTGAAGGATTTCTATTTAGAAACTGATATGTCTCCCTTTGGACATAGAACCATGGATTCTGAAGTTTTTTTCGGTAAACTGACCCCTATACACTGTTTCAACTATAGGTTTTAGAAAAAAATGTGAATTCAGGCAGGAACTATTTTGTTTGAAATTAGACTCGTATATCTTCCTTTTGACACTGATTTTGTAGATTTTGGACACAGAATACGTACCCAAACATCTGTTTCAAATGAGCCTATAGACGCTGTAAAATAGGGTTCAAGATTTCTGACCTATCGATACTAAAATGCCTATAACTCCCTGTTGAAAATTATGATTTATACCAAACTAATTTTATTTGAAAATATTTCTTTTGACATATAGTTTAGAAATTTTGGAATTCAATTGCCTACCCTATTATCTGTGGAATCCGACCCTATAAATTCTGCAAAATAGTGATTGTGTTTTTGACCTTGTGTTACCAAATCAAAGGTAACTCCGTGTTGGGAGCCCTGTTTCATATGAAATTTGTTCCATCAGAATATAGATTGATATATGGTTCGACCATAGCTTTCTTATGGGTATTGGAGCATAATTGATATTTTGAAATATTTGTTTGATGTGCCACTGGAATCCTGTCCGAAATCGAGCTTTGGTCAATTTCGCGTATTTTGTTCCATTCCATTGGATATTTGAATTCGTCTAACCTTCTTATTGGAATTGAGCTAAATATGATTGTTTGGAATCCCTGTACACTCTTGTTTTCATTTCATTCCAAATCTGAATACATTTGTGAGAGATTTGTTCTTTGTTTCGTATTGTCTTGAAAAGGCACATGCACATTTTGTTGTTCCGCGTGTGCTTTCGATATATGCTACTTATTGTTAAAACTGCCATCTTGTACTCTGGTGTGTGGGATTGTCTGGACCTTTACCAGAAATGGTAAAGGGTATGCGCTTATTGCCCGCTATGTGGGGTCCCGCTATGTGGGATATTCTGGACCTTTGCCAGAAATGGTAAAGGGTATGCGCTTATTGCCCGCTATGTGGGGTCTTGCTATGTGGGATATTCTGGACCTTTGCCAGAAATGGTAAAGGGTATGTGTTTAGAGCTTGCGATGCTCTTCCGGCCCCCTCTGACTTCACCTAGACGTGGGTGGATGGAGCTCCCAGACGTGGGAGACTTTTGTCAGGTGGTCATTCAGAAATGGATGAATCACATTCTGACTGAGATCCCACTACACCTTCTATATGTTTGATATGACATCCAGAGTTTTGGTGAGTTGTTTCTGTTCATGCTCTGGATAAGAATGATATGATTGCAACGTCAAGGACGACGTTTGAGCTTCTGTACGATATTTGTTTTTGATATGCTCTGAAATGCTTCATTCACTGATGATTTTGCTTCGAAATGTTCCATATGCCGTTGATATGCTTCAGAACATTTTATATGCCATTGATATGCTCCGATATGTTTCCTTTGTTACTAATATGCTCCAATTACTCTATGCCCCATCTGTTAGGAACCAAATATGTAAGATTGAAAGGACAATTGTGTTTATGCTCCTAATGATATTATGTCTACGAAATCGTATATTCTGCCTTGTATTTTGAAATTGTATCTCTTTGGAAACTGTACCATTTTGATATGGATATGTTAGTCACTTGCTGAGCTCTTTATGCTCACCCCGTTTGTTGATAAATTTTTCAGGATAGCGTATCGCTTGCTTAAATGTTAAGATTGGGCTGAGGCGGTGGAAAGTTTAGAAGATTTTGGGCAGATCTTTGTTAGCATATGTGTATATGTTGTATAAGATACTTTGCATCTTATGAAATGTGACGATAAATCTAAACGTGTGGATTTTGTGTAAGATAAAGGATCCCTCATGTATAGGATTTTGGAATGTTAAGTTAAATTTATGTAATGATATGATCTTATGGTAATCGTTGGTTTGGTGACTGCATAGACTTCCCCACTTGTGAATTTTATGTTGTGGTTATTATTTTGATGAGTTAAGTTCAGTTTGTTTGAATTATCGAGTGATGTGTGGGATGTTTATGAACTGCACAGGGTTATGAATTTGTAGACTATAGAGGTGAAATTTTAGATATGAATGTTTTCTTAGTGACCTCAAATGTATGTTTGGATCCTGGGTTAGTTATGATGAAAATTTTAAATACTGTCGATATTTTTAGGGGCGTGACAGAGGTGGTATCAGAGCATGATTTGAGAATCACTAAGAATATTATTTTTTTTTTAGGTTTATTGACTATCATTTAGAGATTGATCAAAGAAAATGTTCTTTTGATGTTTTAGGAAGCGAGGATGACGAGATCATCTGGTTCACCTGTTGCATCTACTGCTGATCAATTGAGTGGTATCATGCGGACTTTGGAGACTATGGCACAAGTGATGCAACAACAACAACAACCTGTCCAACAAGGAAGTAATGATGGAACAGAGACATCAAACCAGATGGGTTTGGGAATTGGACAGTTTAAGAAGCTTAGTCCTCCCAGTTTTAGTGGCGAGTCTGATCCAATGGTGGCAGAACAATGGATGATGCAGATGGAGAAAATATTTGATGCTTTAAATTACCCTGATGATCGAAAGGTTTTTCTTGCCACCTTTATGATGGAAGGAGAAGCTGAACACTGGTGGAGAATGATTAAGAGAATGTCTGAAATCAAACATGAGCCAATGACATGGAAGTTATTCCAAGAAAAGTTTAACGATAAATATTTTCCAAATTGTATGAGAGAGCAAAAAGAGTTGGAGTTCTTGAATCTTATCCAGGGAAGTATGACGGTTATAAAGTATGAATCTAAATTCACTGAGCTCTCCAGGTTTGCCACACATATGACTGATGATGAATCTAGAAAAGCAAGAAGGTTTGAAAGGGGATTACGACCAGCAATAAGAAGCCGAATGTCAGCTTTAAAATTACATACATATGCTGATACGGTAGAAAGAGCTTTGAAAATTGAAAGAGACATGGAGGAAATTCAAGAAATCATTGGCAAGGACAAAAGGGACAAATTTACTAGCAAAAGCAGGAGAGAAAATGAATATGAAGCTAGTAACAAGAGGTTTAAGACATCTGGATTTGAGAAAAGGAAACCATTGTGGAGGACTCAGTCATGTGCAAAATGTGGATTAAATCATGAAATAAGTCAGTGTTTTCGGGTGACTAGAGCATGTTTTGGTTGTGGAAAGCTAGATCATCAATTAAGAGATTGCCCACTGAATCGGAAGAAAGAGCCACTGTCTCCTAGACCCTCAGCCCATGCTAGAGTGTACGCTATCACTGAACAAGATTCTAAAGCTTCTAAATCAGTGGTGGAAGGTATTCTTCATGTTTCTAAAAGAAATGCAAAAGTTTTGTTTGATCCCGGCTCCAACTTATCTTTTGTTTCACAATACTTTGCTTGTCACTTGGATATTCTACCTAGACCCCTGGATTATATGTTATATGTCACAACTGCTGTTGGAGATGCATTGGCAACAAACTTGGTCTACCCATCTTGTTTGATCTCTATTGGAGACCACGAACTCCTTGCTGATTTGATTCTCCTAGAGATCCAGGGCTTTGATATTATACTTGGCATGGATTGGTTATCTTCTCATCACGCTAGTATTGATTGTTACAAAAAAATAATTACTTTCTGCATACCAGATCAGCCTATATTTTTCTTTGAGGGCATTAGGCATGATTTGCCTCCTTGCTTGATATCAGCACTTCAAGTTTATCGTCTTATGCAGAAAGGTTGTTTTTGTTATATGGTGTGTGTAAAGGAGCATTCAAATCAGGAAACCCACCTAGATGAAATTGTAGTGGTCAAAGAATTCCCTGATGTATTCCCAGATGACTTGCCTGGTTTACCTCTAGATAGAGAGGGTGAATTTGCTATTGATCTGGTCTCCAGTACAACCCCAATATCTAAGCCTCCCTACAGGATGGCACCACTCGAGCTAGAGGAATTAAAGAAGCAAATACAAGAATTATTAGATAAGGGTTTCATACGACCCAGTGTATCCCCATGGGGTGCTCCGGTACTATTAGTGAAGAAGAAGGATGGAACATTGAGGCTTTGTATTGATTATAGACAGTTGAATCAGGTGACCATCAAAAACAAGTATCCCATACCTAGAATTGATGATTTGTTTGATCAACTGTAGGGTGCACAAGTATTCTCTAAGATTGACCTGAGGTCAGGTTACTATCAGTTGAAGATCAAGGAGGAGGATATTTCAAAAACAGCTTTCAGAACTCGTTATGGTCATTATGAATTCTTGGTGATGCCTTTTGGTTTGACAAATGCCCCTGCAGCTTTTATGGAACTAATGAATAGGATATTTCAACCGCTCTTGGATATATGTGTAATTGTATTTATTAATGACATATTGGTGTATTCAAAGAGTAATCAGGAGCATGAGGAACACTTGAGAGATGTGTTGTCCATACTAAGAGAAAAGAAGTTGTATGCGAAGTTCAGCAAATGTGAATTTTGGTTGAATGAAGTTGCTTTCTTAGGCCATGTGATTTCAGGGAAGGGTATATCTGTTGATCCAAGGAAAATAGAAGCTGTAGTTGAATGGGAAGTACCAACAAATGTAACAAAAGTTCGAAGCTTTTTGGGCATGGCAGGTTATTACAGGAGATTTGTGGAGGGATTTTCTCGAATCGCTCAACCTCTCACCAAACTCACTAAGAAGAATATGAAATTTGTATGGGGTGATGATTGTGAGCAAAGTTTTCAAGAGTTAAAAAGAAGATTGACTAGTGCCCCTATTCTCACTATTCCACTAGTAGTGAGGGATTTGTAGTTTATACTGATGCTGGTGGCAAGGCAATCCTGTAAGCGATAGAACCAACCCTCTCAAGAACCTCAAAAGGTCCAATAAATCTGGGGCTTAACTTTCCTTTCTTCCCAAACCTTATAATGCCTTTGGAAGGGGAGACTTTCAAGAATACAAAATATCCGATTTCAAACTCAATATCTCGTCTTCTATTGTCGGCATAACTCTTTTGACGACTCTGAGCAGTTTTTAACCTTTTCCTTATAACTTGAATTTTCTTGGAAGTTTCTTGTACCTTGTCCGGTGCTAACAGCTTTCTGTCACCAACTTCCTCCCAACATATAGGTGTTATGCACCTTCGCCCATATAAAGCTTCATAAGGAGCCATCTGAATACTTGAATGATAACTATTATTATACGTGAACTCAACAAGTGAAATATCCTTATCCCCTTCACCTTTCCAATCTATAACATAGGCTCTAAGCAAATCCTCAAGTGTTTGAATTGTTCTTTCTGACTGACCATCAGTCTGAGGATGATATGCAGTACTAAACTTAACTTTAGTGCCCATCGACTCCTGCAATCTTCTCCAGAATCTAGAGAGAAATCTGGAGTCTCTATCAGAGATGATCTCCTTTGGAATACCATGAAGTCTTACTATTTCACTGACATATAAATCTGCAAATCTATCAAGCGAATAAGTCATATTAATCGGTAGGAAGTGTGCAGATTTTGTTAACCTATCAATGATAACCCAAATAGCATCATGCTTCCTCGAGGTTCTGGGTAGCCCTGAAACAAAATCCATAGTAATACATTCCCATTTCCATTCAGGAATAACTAAAGGTTGCAACAACCCTCCAGGTCTTTGGTGTTCTACTTTGATTTGCTGACAAGTCAAACATTTTGAAACATACATTGCAATTTCCTTCTTCATGCCTTCCCACCAATAATGACTTTGAAGATCTCTATACATCTTAGTGCTCCCAGGGTGTAGGGTGTACTTTGAAGTATGACTTTCATTTAGGATTTGATTCTTGATATCTGGTTCATTTGGTACACATACTCTCTCCCCAAATCTCAATAGGCCAGCCTTTGAAACTTGAAATTGTGGCTTCAATTCCTTTTCTACTTCACTCCTCAAGTAGATTAAATGTGGATCTCGTAATTGTCCTTCCTTAATTTGTTGAATAAGATCAGATTGCACTTGAATGGAGGCCATCAATATCATCGAGTCTTGCTCTTTCCTCAAAGCTTTCAAATCAAAATTTTCTTCTAATAACTTCCATTGCTTCATAACCAGACTAGCCATAAAACTTGTAGATTTCCTACTAAGTGCATCAGCTACAACATTGGCTTTGCCCGGGTGATAACGGATGGCACAATCGTAATCCTTCAGAAGTTCTATCCATCTTCGCTGCCTCATGTTTAACTCTTTCTGAGTGAAAATATATTTTAAACTCTTGTGATCAGTGAAGATTTCAAACTGTCAACCATACAAATAATGTCTCCAAATATTTAGAGAAAAAATAATTGCTGCTAATTCCAAATCATGAGTTGGATAATTCAATTCATAACCTTTAAGTTGCCTAGAAGCATAAGCAATTACTCTCCCTTCTTGCATCAAAACACATCCTAGGCCTTTTCTTGAAGCATCAGTATAAACTACAAATCCCTCACTACCACTTGGAATAGTGAGAATAGGGGCACTAGTCAATCTTCTTTTTAACTCTTGAAAACTTTGCTCACAATCATCACCCCATACAAATTTCATATTCTTCTTAGTGAGTTTGGTGAGAGGTTGAGCGATTCGAGAAAATCCCTCCACAAATCTCCTGTAATAACCTGCCATGCCCAAAAAGCTTCGAACTTTTGTTACATTTGTTGGTACTTCCCATTCAACTACAGCTTCTATTTTCCTTAGATCAACAGATATACCCTTCCCTGAAATCACATGGCCTAAGAAAGCAACTTCATTCAACCAAAATTCACATTCAACTTCATTTAACTTTTGTTACATTTGTTGAAATATATCATGTCCATGATATATTTCATGTCTCGATGATTAGGAAGTATATATACGACCCTTCTCACATCATTAAGTATGAGCTGGTGGAGATTGATAAAGATTTATCTTATGTGGAAGAACCTATTCAGATTGTTGGTAAGAAAGAAAAAGTCCTAAGGAATCAGGTCATCCCATTGGTTCAAGTAATTTGGAGACATCATTCTGGAGAGGAGACAACTTGGGAGCTAGAGGAGGAAATGAAAAAGGTGTATCCCAGTCTTTTCAACGATAGAGGTACGATAAATTTAGAGGACTAAATTTTTCTTTTAAGGGGGGGAGAGTGTAACACCCCTCATTTCCAAATTTTCGTATAAATTTCTGGTGATAATGTAAGCATTTATTTTAAATTGATAAAAGAAATAGAGTATGAATCAGAGGTAACTCATTTGTAAGATTTGGGAGAACTGTTCAAAAAAAAAAAAAAAAAAAGAATCTGAGGACCTATATGTAAACCCTAAGGACCTAATCGTGAATATGATAAAAACAAGGACTAAACTGCAAAACGCACAAAATGACAAATTCCACCGTTTAAGCCTCTCTGCCTTCGTTCTTAAGGAAGCGGAGAAGGCAGCTCGTGGGTGATCAGGGAAAGAAAGAAAGAAAGAAGAAGAAGAAGAATAAGAAGAAGAAGAAGAAGAAAAAACAAATTGGGGTTTTTAGGGTTCTTGCTTTAATCTTTTCACTTTGGGTCAAAATTCTCAAAGGCAAGTGTTCTAACCCTATCCTACAGAATTTTTAGTCTCTTTTTTTATGTTGATTCAAAATAAATTGAAGGATTTCTATTTAGAAACTGATATGTCTCCCTTTGGACATAGAACCATGGATTCTGAAGTTTTTTTCGGTAAACTGACCCCTATACACTGTTTCAGCTATAAGTTTTAGCACAAAATGTGAATTCGGGCAGGAACTATTTTGTTTGAAATTAGACTCGTATATCTTCCTTTTGACACTGATTTTGTAGATTTTGGACACCGAATACTTACCCAAACATCTGTTTCAAATGAGCCTATAGACGCTGTAAAACAGGTTTATTTTGATTTGTACCTATAACTCCCTGTTGAAAATGCCTATAACTCCCGAATTAAAATGAGCCTATAGACCCAAATTAAAATGCCTATAACTCCCTGTTGAAAATTCTGATTTGTACCAAACTGATTTTATTTGAAACTAGATTTGAAAATCTTTCTTTTGACATATAGTTTGGAAATTTTGGAATTCAATTGCCCACCCTATTATCTGTCGACCCTATAAATTCTGCAAAACAGTGATTATGTTTTTGACCTTGTGTTACCAAATCAAAGGTAACTCCGTGTTGGGAGCCCTATTTCATATGAAATTTGTTCCATCAGAATATAGATTGATATATGGTTCGACCATAGCTTTCTTATGGGTATTGGAGCATAATTGATATTTTGAAATATTTGTTTGATGTGCCACTGGAATCCTGTCCGAAATCGAGCTTTGGTCAATTTCGCGTATTTTGTTCCATTCCATTGGATATTTGAATTCGTCTAACCTTCTTATTGGAATTGAGCTAAATATGATTGTTTGGAATCCCTGTACACTCTTGTTTTCATTTCATTCCAAATCTGAATACATTTGTGAGAGATTTGTTCTTTGTTTCGTATTGTCTTGAAAAGGCACATGCACATTTTGTTGTTCCGCGTGTGCTTTCGATATATGCTACTTATTGTTAAAACTGCCCTCTTGTACTCTGGTGTGTGGGATTGTCTGGACCTTTGCCAGAAATGGTAAAGGGTATACGCTTATTGCCCGCTATGTGGGGTCCCGCTATGTGGGATATTCTGGACCTTTGCCAGAAATGGTAAAGGGTATGCGCTTATTGCCCGCTATGTGGGGTCCTGCTATGTGGGATATTCTGGACCTTTGCTAGAAATGGTAAAGGGTATGTGCTTAGAGCCTGCGATGCTCTGCCGGCCCCCTCTGACTTCACCTAGACGTGGGTGGATGGAGCTCCCAAACGTGGGAGACGTTTGTCAGGTGGTCATTCAGAAATGGATGAATCACATTCTGACTGAGATCCCACTACACCTTCTATATGTTTGATATGACATCCAGAGTTTTGGTGAGTTGTTTCTGTTCATGCTCTGGATAAGAATGATATGATTGCAACGTCAAGGACGACGTTTGAGCTTCTGTACGATATTTGTTTTTGATATGCTCTGAAATGCTTCATTCACTGATGATTTTGCTTCGAAATGTTCCATATGCCGTTGATATGCTTCGGAACATTTTATATGACATTAATAAGCTCCGATATGTTTCCTTTGTTACTAATATGCTCCAATTACTCTATGCCCCATCTGTCAGGAACCAAATATGTAAGATTGAAAGGACAATTGTGTTTATGCTCTTAATGATATTATGTCTACGAAATCGTATATTCTGCCTTGTATTTTGAAACTGTATCACTTTGGAAATTGTACTATTTTGATATGGATATATTAGTCACTTGCTGAGCTCTTTATGCTCACCCCGTTTGTTGATAAATTTTTCAGGATAGCGTATCGCTTGCTTAAATGTTAAGATTGGGCTGAGGCGGTGGAAAGTTTAGAAGATTTTGGGTAGATCTTTGTTAGCATATGTGTATATGTTGTATAAGATACTTTGCATCTTATGAAATGTGACGATAAATCTAAACGTGTGGATTTTGTGTAAGATAAAGGATCCCTCATGTATAAGATTTTGGAATGTTAAGTTAAATTTATGTAATGATATAATCTTATGGTAATCGTTGGTTTGGTGACTGCATAGACTTCCCCACTTGTGAATTTTATGTTGTGGTTATTATTTTGATGAGTTAAGTTCAGTTTGTTTGAATTATCGAGTGATGTGTGGGATGTTTATGAACTGCATAGGGTTATGAATTTGTAGACTATAGAGGTGAAATTTTTTATCTGAATGTTTTCTTAGTGACCTCAAATGTATGTTTGGATCCTGGGTTAGTTATGATGAAAATTTTAAATATTGTCGATATTTTGAGGGGTGTGACAGCTCGTGTAGGGACACTAGGGATACAGTACAGGTGCTCATTGGAGAATGAGTTCACTGATTGATCCGCTTACGGAATGCTGGATGGTTGATGATGCCTTATTGTTAGACAGCGATTCCGTAGTCCTAGTGGTGTATCTGGTCCTTAGACTTGAGACACCAAGGATGTCCTATATGAGTGCTCCACTCTTTGATACCAGACTTATAGGTTTGGCTGTCCCAGATCTAGTACAACTGGTCATTGGGAGTGGTAGTCGACCTTACGAGGGCTATTGAGTGTCGACAGAGGATCATCCACTCTCGGCGTCATAAGAGGAATATCCCATGTGTTCTTGCTCAGACAAATCCCTGGCCAGGGTCATTCGGGTTGAGAGAGAAAGAGTTCTCCGGGAGAATCCGATTAGAGCGAGACTTGAGTAGAAACCGTATGGGTCTGACAGCACCATGCTCGATATATGGTCTCTGGGATATTAGATGGATGAGGGACTATAGGTACATGGTAACTGAGGACAGACAGGTCCAATGGATTGGATTCCCCTGTATCGTCTGGGGACTACGGCATAGTGGCCTAGTACATCCGTAGTCGATGAGTCGAATGAATTATTACAGAGATAATAATTCACTGAGTTAGAAGAAGTTCCGACAGGTATGACTCACAGTCAGCTCGATATTGGGCCTAGAGGGTCACACACATATGGTAGGCATTGCGATGAGTAGAGGTTCGGATATGAGATATCCGACGGAGCCCTTGTCTTATTGGATGCAGATCCAATACCCACTAGGGAAGGACCCATTAGTGTTTGACACGGGATCTCTATAAATAGGAGGGATTCACAGCCTCATAGGCTAGAGTCTTTGCTTGCCTTTCCTATTCTCCTCTCCCTCTCCACCTCAGAGTAGGCCTGGAGTTTTGAGGAGCGTCGTCGCAACCCTGTTGTGTGGATCACCGCTAGAGAGGAGGACGCTTGACCTCCTTCACCCTCTCCTAAGGATCTGCAAGGAAACAGGGATATACGATCTCCCTTGGTAACACAATCTCTATACGCAGTTTTGTGTTTTGCGGATTTTTGCGCACCAATCTTCGCACGACGACGAACATCTTTTTGGGAATCGGGGATTTTTGTTTTCTTGTTCTTCCGCTGCGCATATGATGTCGCCCCCCATGATTTCCCAACAAGATCATGTTACTAATCATGATGTAATCATATAGTTCATTGACACTAAACATCAACTAGCCGATATTTTTACAAAACCTCTAAGTGAAGAACAATTTGATTTCATAAGAAGCGAATTAGGAATGTTGATGTGTCCGAATACATAAACTAGTTAAAATTATTTTTCGGACTTTATTGAATGATCAAATCACTTGATTGCCATTACATTCCTAAATAACATGTTGGAAATTATGTGTTGAATACAAAAATGTTTTGTCTTTTTTATTGTATCTGTAGCATAGTCTTGTTCGAATGCATGAAAGAGTTCATTTCATTTTTGGATTCACTTAATAATTGGATTGCTAAAAATCAGATTTTCTCATACACTCTTATGAAAAATATTTTTTCTGAAATGGATTTGATGAAATGATTCCTGCTTATAAATTCCATCTTGAAATATGGATGATAGTATTTTTACTTGCAAAAAGATGTTTCACACACATATCTTGACTCAAAGTAAACTCACAAATCACTGGTATCACAAATGGCTTTTTCTCCTTCATGCAAAAAGATTATAACAAATAGAAAGGAAGAAGTATTCAAAGCAATCTACGAATCATGCTTTTCTTTATATGCTTGATTTCCTATCACTTACTATTGGAAAATAACATGAACCCAGTAAAGGCATGCACAATTATCGTACTTATGCTCAAAATTTACTTATACTATTCTCCTGGTATCACAACTACCATGACTTTTGTTGATGACAAAGGGGGAGAAATATATGAATTGATGCTATAAACACTGATGCTATAATTAAGCCATGCTTGCATCACCAAGAGATATATGAATAGATGCTATGATTTGCATTATGCCTTGTATCATGTCAAGATATCAAACAAAAAACTTGCATCGTAATTTTACGAGTTGACATCTTACCGTGTGATGAAATGCAATACTTGCTAAAATATTTGAAATGTGTACATCATGTAATGATATCAAAATCTTACTTCGTAGTTTTACATGTTGATATCTTACAATATCATAAATTGCTACTATTACCATCATTCAAACTTGTAATGTAAAATTTGAAAATGAATGTCAAGCCTTGACATCATCTTCAGAGAGATACATCATGATAGGAATCATGATGGGAATATTGATAAGTTCAAATAACTTTAACTTATCAATATGTCTCTTGAATTCTTAAGGTTTTGAATTCAAGAATGACTTATCTCAAGTATGGCATATAGACAGGGGGAGTTAAGGTTAACTCCCTTATCAATTAATTGTCATCATAAAAAAGGGGGAGATTGTTGAATCTCGGATTTTGATGATGAAGTCAATTGTCATTTGTTGTCTAATCTATTTGTTGAGATAAGTGTGCACGATTAACTACGATGAAAGTTAGACATGTAGCAGGAGTTGCGCTGGAGTCAAGACAATGATCACGTTGGGAGTTCGAGAGTTCGACGGAAGTTCGGACAGTCGTCGGAGGTTCTGCGGGAACAAATCCGAAAAGTCCATCAGCTTGCCAAAAGAAGCTCGTGGAACTCGCCAAGTGGATCGTCGCAAGTCCAGGAGTTTTCCAAAAGTCCGCAGGAGCATCACCGAGGGTTCATCGGATGATCGACGGAAGTTTGCCGGAAACTCGCCGGAAGAAGCGATTGACGCACCGGAGCAAGCTGTAGAAATTGTCTTCAGAATTATAGTAGTTAGCACAATGATTAAGTTGGAAATGGGAGGTGATCCCATTAACTTAATCTTGGGGCAATTGGGCCCCTAAAAAAACCCAAATTGGGTCGAATGGATCAACCCATTCGGACCCTGATTGTTGTGGGATGTGCAACCGCCCAAGCCAGGAGGTGGCACCGCCTGGGCTAAGTCTCCCAACGAGACTAGGCGGTGCAACCGCCCCAGCCAGGAGGTGGCACCGCCTGGGCTCAGTCTCCGAGCGAGACTGGGCGGTGCAACCTCACCTGACAGGAGGTGGCACCGCTTGAGCTCGGTCTTCTAGCTCTGCCAAGCGGTGCAACCGCCTCAGTCAGGAGGTGCAACCGCCAGAGCTTGGTCTTCGAGCTCTGGCAAGAGGTGCAACCGCCCCTAACAAGAGGTAGCACTGCCCAAAGGCTCAGTCTTTGAGCTCTAGTAGGCGGTGCAACCGCCCCAGTCAGGAGGTGCAACCGCCTGATCCCGGACTTCCGGGAATTGATAGTATTGAGCTCCAAATTTGAACTGGGTTGGGGCCTATAAATACCCCACCCATTCAGCACTGAAAGAGCATGAACTTACACCGAAATCTTGATCTTTTTCTGTGATTCTTAGAGCTCAAAATTGTTATAAAGGCCAAAAGTTCTTCTCCCTTTGTTCTTCCAAGTTCTGAGTTGTAAAGAGAGGAGAGAAAATTTTGTAAGGGTTGTCTCCTAAGCCCATCAAAAGGAGTGAAACTGTAAAAGGGTGGTTGGCCTTCGCCTATTGAAGGAAGGCCTCTAGTTGACGTCGGTGACCTCGTCGGTGGAGGGAGCCAAAAGTGGAGTAGGTCAAGATTGACCGAACCACTCTAAATCTCGGTTTGCATTTACTTTGAGCATATTATCTTTACTGCAAACCTCCTCTATAGCTTACTGCTTTTTGCGCATATATGATCCAGTTTCAAGCGTTGCACTTTTTGAATCAGCGGTTAGACGTAAAACTGTTTTTTCGTACGATCATTATATTTCAGTTTGCGTTTACGTCTTGATTTCAATCATAACTGCAAACTGTCTTTATGTCCTTGCTTAAACTACATCTAGCCTAATCAAGTGATTTACGAATCAACATTTAGACGGAAATCAGCTTCTTCGTACGAACGTCGTATTTCAGTTTGCGCTTATATTATTGTTTTCATCATAACTGCAAACTGCCTTTATAAGATTGATTTTAACGACATCTCGCTTGATCTTAAGTTAAAGTAATCTTAGAATCGACTTTCACACCGAAATCATTTTTATCGTTCGAACGTGTTTTATCGTTGAAAGATTTCCGCTGCACTAATTCACCCCCCCCCCCCTCTTAATGCTCTTGATCCTAACAGAAGACTTTTTCATTAAATTCTAGAGCTATGAATGCTCTATTTTACGTATTAGACAAACATGAATTCAATCAAATTCTATGTGCGAAACGACTTTCGATATTTGGCATACTCTTGAAACACACACGAAGGCACAAGTAGAGTAAAAGCTTCTAAAGTTAATATTTTGATGGCATGCCGGACATTGTGATTCATGCTTAGTAATAATTGTCTAGATCGAAGTGTATTTTTATGTGTGCAGGATTAACTACGATAGTAAGGCATAAAGCAAAATGAAGTCTCGGAGTCAAGAACATGATTTCGTTGGGAGATCGAGAGTCCATCGGAAGTCTGGATGTTCGTCGGAAGTTATGCTGGAACCAATCGAGTAGTCCAGGAGCTTGCAAAAGAAGCTCATCAAAACTCGTCAAGATGATCATCGTGAAGTCCGGGAACTTGCCGGAAGTCCACCGAAATATTACCAAGAGATCGTCGGATGTTCGTCGGAAAGATTGCCGGAAGCTCACCGGAAGAAATTGGACTTATCTTGCTTAGAATATGTCTTAGGAATCATAGTTAGCACATAATTAGAGTTGGGATTGGGAGGTAATCTCATCACCTATGTTAGGCGCCAATTGGGCCCAAAGCTGGACTAGTTTGGGTCGGATTCAAGGGCCAACCAGGGTGTTGAAACCTTGGCAGATGGTGGCATCGCTTAGGGAACAACACCCCAGGATTCCTAGGTGGTGGTACCACCCAGTACCGGATCCTACAGTGGTAGTACTGCCCAGGAACGACGGTGGTACCGCCAGTACTCAGGAAACCTGGGATGAGACCTTTTTAGTCTATAAGTTTAAATCAACTTGAAGCCTATAAATACCCCTCTCATCCCTGGTTAACACATAAGCATAGAGAATTTAAAAGTGAGAAAACGCTGCTGTAATCTCTTGAGAAATTCCCACCTCCACTCTAAGTTTAGAATTCTGTAAGAGAGGAGTGAGTACTTGTAAGGGTTGTCTCCTAAACTTGGTAAAAGGAGAAGACGGGTGTAAGAAGGAGGTTGATCTTTGCCTATTAAAAGAAGATCGATAGTGGATGCCAGTGGCCTCGACGGAAGAGGAATCAGCGAAGTGGATGTAGGTCACAACGATCGAACCACTCTAAAATCTAGTTTGCATTTCCTTGAGAAATTTACTTTAACTGCAAACCTCCTTACTTGCTCTTTACGTCCAATACTCTCTTATATACACTTTCAAAGTTATTATCTTTATGAAACGGTTTTTCGTCGGAAACAGATTGAATCGAAACAAAGTTTTTAAATTGATGTTATTTTACTGTTGCACTAATTCACCCCCCCTTTTAGTGCCGACCCCTGTTCCTAATAATTGTTGAATCTCGTATTTCGATGATGAAACCACTTGATATGTGTTTATGTTTTAATCTGCGTTTTGAGTGACGTAGGATGCTCCGATCAGGATGAGACAATTTGTTGAATCTCGGATTTTGATGATGAAGTCAATTGTCATTTGTTATCTAATCTATATGTTGAGATAAGTGTGCAGGATTAACTACGATGAAAATAAGTGTGGTTGGCCTTCGCCTATTGAAGGAAGGCCTCTAGTTGACGTCGGTGACCTCGTCGGTGGAGGAAGCCAAAAGTGGAGTAGGTCAAGGTTGACCGAACCACTCTAAATCTCGGTTTGCATTTACTTTGAGCATCTTATCTTTATTGCAAACCTCCTCAATAGCTTACTGCCTTCTGTGTTTTTACAAACGTGTTTCAAAGTTCAGTGCTTTCCGAATCGGGGTTTAAGACGCAAATCAGTTTTATCGTACGAACGTTGTATTTCAATTTGCGCTTACGTTCTGATTTCCATTATAACTGCAAACTGCCTTTATATCTTTGTTTTAACTGCATCTCACCTTATCTCAAGTTAAAGTGGTTTACGAATAAACTTTTATACCAAAATCGCTTTTATCGTACGAACGTCGTATTTCAGTTTGCGCTTATATTCTGATTTCCATCATAACTGCAAACTGCGTTCATATCTTTGCTGCATCTCTCCTAGACAAAAGTTGAAGTGATTTACGAATCGGCTTTCTTACCAAAATCACTTCTATCGAACGAACGCAGTTTTCGATTTTAATCGCAAAAGGTTTTTCGCTGCACTAATTCACCCCCCCCCCCCCCCCCCTCTTAGTGCTCTTGATCCTAACAATTGGTATCAGAGCGGGGTTAACTCTCTAACGGATTAAAACCCAAGAGAGATAGCATACGCCGGAAACCAAGAGGGCCATTCTATTACACGTCCACCCATGTTCAATGAGACGGACTACACCTATTGGAAGACCCGAATGAGGATCTTTCTTATTTCTATGGATTTTGAACTTTGGAATCTTGTCGAAAATGGATTTTCGAAGTCTTCTCTTCCAATGATCGATTGGAATAAATTAGAGAAGAAGGCTTCCACTCTTAATGCAAAGGCTATGAATGCCTTATTTTGTGCACTTGATAAAAACGAGTTTAACCGTGTTTCGACTTGTGAAACCACATTTGATATTTGGTATACACTCGAAGTGACTCACGAAGGCACAAGTAGAGTGAAAGAGTCAAAAATCAATCTTCTGTTACATTCTTTCAAACTTTTCCGGATGAAACCGAGTGAGACCATTGGCGACATGTTTACCCGTTTCACGGATGTCATCAACGGTCTAAAACGACTCGAAAAAAGTTTTTCAGATTTTGAGCTCGTAAATAAGATTCTAAGATCCCTTCCTAAGAGTTGGGATCCTAAAGTCACTGCTATTCAAGAGGCGAAAGATCTAAACAACTTCCCTCTTGAAGAACTAATCGGGTAATTATTGACCTACGAGATGACTTGCAAAGCTCATGAAAAGCAAGAAGACATCCTTCCAAAGAACAGGAAGGATATGACACTTAGAACTTCAGAAGACCACTTGAGAGAAAACTCAAGTGATGAGGACTGTGACAATGACTTGACACTTCTAACAAGAAAATTTAAAATATTCATTAAAAGAAACATATTTAAGAATGACGTAAAAAATAAACTTGAACCCAAGAAGGACCAAGTTATTTGCTATGAGTGCAAAAAGACGGGACACTACAAGAGTGATTATCCCCAAGCCAAAAAGAGAACATCAAAGAAGAAGGCGCTCAAAGCAATGTGGGATGACTCGAGCGCATCCGAAGAAGAGGAGTCCAACACCGAGCAAGTTGCTCACTACGCCTTAATGGCCATCGGAGAGGACGTAACAAATTTAATAGATCCAGATTTATCATTTGATGAATTATTAAATGTCTTTCATGACTTATTTGATGAATGTAAGATTATTAGTAAAAAATACAAATTGCTAAAAACGGAGCATGACAGTCTTACTTGTAATTTTGATAAGTTAAAAGCTGAATATCATGATAGTTTAGGCTCATGCATAAAATGCCATGATCTAGAAACTCTCGAAAAGGAAAACCTGCTACTTAAGGACACCTTGAAGAAATTCGAGGTTGGTAGCAAGTCATTGAACATGATCCTTGCAAACAAGGGTCACGTTCCCAAAAGAAGTGGAATTGGATTTGTGAGAAGTCCTCACCAAAATCCAACCACCTTCATAAAAGGCCCCATCTTACATGTTCGACACCAAAGCAAATGCAACTTTTGTTGCAAACTTGGACACAAAACGCATTATTATCCATTCAAGAAAATTAGTCCGAATAAATTAATTTGGGTTCCTAAAGGAACCATGACAAATTCTATGCAACATGATAAACAATATAGATCTATTTTTGAGGCACCCAAAAGTAAATGGGTACCTAAAAATCATCCTTTCCTGTAAAGATATAAAAAAAAATATTATAAGCTGGAGCAAGAAATAATATCCTGCTCCTTGGATTCTCGATATTCATGACCCAAAGTCCAAAATGGAACTCGCGATGCTCTCTACCCCAAATAACATAAGAGGATTAGAAAATTAAAATCACAAATATGATTTAAATACAATCCTATTTGATTTCTCAGAATTGGAAACTCATGATTCTCAATTCACATATCCTCTAGATTTTCGAACCCATCAATTTCATTCATTCGTAACTTTCGAATCCGATTCTATATCATAAACTGACTAAGTTTGTCATGAACTTGCAAGGCTTACCAACTTGAACAATCTATCACAAACATGTGTACGACATTGAGAGTATGCATCCTGATCGTGCAAAAATTCTTATTCTTACGTAATTACGTAAGTGAAGTTGATTGTTCCACAAATAAAAAGTCAAAAATATTCAAGACTATGCTCACTACCTACAGTGGTTGAACCGCCCCAGCTGGAGGTAGCACCTCCAGCTGTCACGTGTTGTAAGCGGTTGCACCGCCCCAGCCAGAGGTGCAACCGCCCGCAACTCTGCCCTTTTTAACCCAAGCTAGGGCCGGCGGTGAAACCGACCCCAACTCACTCCCTTCCCCTCTTTACTCTTCCAAAGCTCCTCCATCCCCATTTCTCCCCTCATAGCATCCCAAATACTCCTCATTTCGGAGTAAAACATCAACAATCCTTCCCTCTCTTGAAGATCTCATAAGGTATTATCTAAGAAGCCCTTAAATTCTGTTTTTGATTCATTTACTCCTGCTCATCACTATTCTTCTAAACAACAGTAGTTATGGGATCTAAAAGATCCTCAAGGGACAAAGGGAAGAGGAGATTAGTGGAAGATTTTGATCTCACCCTTTTCGATTCAAAATACCATGCTGAAAAGTTTTCCTCTTTCGAACTTAGGAGTGTCAATAAGGGAAAACATGTAGATTTAAATGAACTAAGAGACTTAGAGATAATCCAATGGTTTGCAAACTTAGATCTACTCCATATTTTGTAAATTAATGAACCCATCTATCCAAGACTTGTTAGATTGTTTTACAACAACATACAAATAGATGAAGAAGAAAGAATGTCTACCTATCTTTTAGGACAACACATCTCCGTTACGGATAAATTCATTTGCGACATGATAGGCATTACCATAAAAAATAGAGGACTTTACTTTAGAGGATCATGGGGTGATGAAACTGTTGGAACAACATATGTTGAAGCCTTAGGAACAATTTTCGCCAATCCCAACTTAGCATTTGTTCCTAAAAGTTGTGAACATCTACTGCTTCTAAACACTAAGGTACTTCATCATATCCTAACTAACATCATTCTCCCTAAACAATACCATCATGATGAAGTAAGCCAATTAGAATTAGGAACTATGTATTTGATAATGAAAGGACATGACATATGTCTTGGTTATCTTATCCAACAAAACATATTAGAACTATCTAAGAAAGACATGATGCTCCCATATGGTGGTATAATCACTAGAATAATGAAAGTCTACGATATTCTAATACCACCGGAAGAAGAAGTAATAAAAGTAGATAGGTTTAGCATAATAAATAAAAATCTACTTCACCGATTAAGATGTTTTTATAGAAACGGTAACTGGGTTAGAATGCCTAGAAGAACCGATCCCCCTCAACTAAACCAGAACCGAAAACACCAGTCTTTAGGGGTACCCAATCTCCTTTGATCTGTCCCTTTGAGGAAATACATCCATTTGAGCAAACTCATACATCATCTGTCGAAGATATTGGGATTCGGATGGACCGATTCAAACAAAGACAAGAACGGCTTGAACATCGACAAGATCAAATCCTATCTGAGCTGCAGCAAATTCATCGACAATTTGACTCTTTATTTAGGCACTTTAATTTTCCACCTTATGAACACAATCATCTGTTGTTATTGTAAACTCCTTATGTTACTCACCATGATGGGCTTTGCCTTGATCCTTGATATGGTTACCTGATATATTTTTTTGTGAGCATATGCAGAGTTACAAACATCTCTCATTGTTTATCTCGGATTTTACATTGAAACTAAATGTTTTGAAAACCTTGTGCCTTGATTTCCATGATAAATATAATTTGAGAAAATGATATATCAATGCAGTTGATAAGTCATGACATTGCCATGATATTAAAACTAAACATCAACTAGTTGATATTTTTACAAAACCTCTAAGTGAAGAACAATTTGATTTCATAAGAAGAGAATTAGGAATGTTGATGTGTCTGAATACATAAACTAGTTAAAATTATTTTTCGGACTTTATTGAATGATCAAATCACTTGATTGCCATTACATGCCAAAATAACATGTTGGAAATTATGTGTTGAATACAAAAATGTTGTCTTCATGATTGTATTTGAAAATCGGTAGCATAATCTTGTCCGAATGCATGAAAGTGTTCATTTCATTTTCGGATTCGCTTAACAATTGGAATGCTAAAAATCAGATTTTCTCATACACTCTTATGAAAAATATTTTTTTGAAATGAATTTGATGAAATGATTCCTGCTTATGAATTCCATCTTGAAATATGGATGATAATATTTTTACCTGCAAAGAGCTGTTTCACACACATATCTTGACTCAAAGTAAACTCACAAATAGTTGGTATCACAAATGTCTTTCCTCCTTCATGCAAAAAGATTATAACAAATAAAAAGGAAGAAGTATTCAAAGCAATCTACGTATCATGCCTTCCTTTATATGCTTGATTTCCTATCACTTACTATTGGAAAATAACATGAACCCAATAAAGGCATGAACAATTATCGCACTTATGCTCAAAATTTGCTTATATTGTTCTCCTGGTATCACAACTATCATGCTTTTTGTTGATGACAAAGGGGGAGAAATATATGAATTGATAATTATGCCATGCTTGCATCACCGAGAAATATATGAATTTAAACACTGATGCTAAGATTATGCCATGCTTGCATCACCAAGAGATATATGAATAGATGCTATGATTAATTTGCATTATGCCTTGATTGTATCGTGTCAAGATATCAAACAAAAAACTTGCATTGTAATTTTACGAGTTGATATCTTACCATGTGATGAAATGCAATACTTGCTAAAATATTTGAAATGTGTACATCATGTAATGATATCAAAATCTTACTTCGCAGCTTTACATGTTGATATCTTACATCATTCAAACTTGTAATGTAAAATTTGAAAATGAATGTCAAGCCTTGACATCATCTTCAGAGAGATACATCATGATGGGAATCATAATGGGAGTATTGATAAGTTCAAATGATTTTAAATTATCAATATGTCTCTTGAATTCTTAGGTTTTGAATTCAAGAATGACTTATCTCAAGTATGGTATATAGACAGGGGGAGTTAAGGTTAACTCAATTAACAATTGATTGTCATCATAAAAAAGGGGGAGATTGTTGAATCTCGGATTTTGATGATGAAGTCAATTGTCATTTGTTATCTAATCTATATGTTGAGATAAGTGTGTAGGATTAACTACGATGAAAGTAAGACATGCAGCAGGATTTACGCCGGAGTCAAGACAATGATCACCTTGGGAGTTCGAGAGTTTGACGGAAGCTCGGATAGTCGTCGGAGGTTCTACGGGAACAAATCCGAGAAGTCCATAAGCTTGCCAAAGAAGCTCATCGGAACTCGCCAAGTGAATCGTCGCAAGTCCAGGAGTTTGCCTGAAGTCCGCAGGAGCATCACCGAGGGTTCATCGGATGATCGACAGAAGTTCGCCGGAAGCTCGCCGAAAGAAGCGATTGACGCACCGGAGCAAGTTGCAGTAAATGTCTTAGGGAATATCGTAGTTAGCACAATGATTAAGTTGGAAATGGAAGGTGATCCCATTAACTTAATCTTGGGGCAATTAGGCCCCTGAAAAACCCAAATTCGGCCGAATGGATCAACCCATTCGGACCCTGATTTTTGCCAAGCGGTTGAACCGCCCAAGGCAGGAGGTTGCACCACCTGGGCTCAGTCTCCGAGCGAGACTGGGAGGTGCAACCGCTCCAGCCAGGCGGTGGCACCGCCTAGGATCAGTCTCCGAGCGAGACTGGGCGGTGCAACCTCCCCTGACTGGAGGTGGCACCGCTTGAGCTCGATCTTCGAGCTTTGCCAGGCGGTGCAACCGCCTTAGTCAAGAGGTGCAATCGCCTGAGCTCGGTCTTCGAGCTCTGGCAGGAGGTGCAACCGCCCCTAACAGGAGGTAGCACCGCCTAGAGGCTCAGTCTTCGAGCTTTGGTAGGCGGTGCAACCGCCTCAGTCAGGAGGTGCAACCGCCTGATCCCGGAATTCTGGGAATTGAAAGTTTTGAGCTCCAAATTTGAACTAGGTTGGGGCCTATAAATACCCCACCCATTCAGCACTGAAGGAGCATGAACTTACACTGAAATCTTGATCTTTTTCTGTGATTCTTAGAGCTCAAAATTGTTGTAAAGGCCAAAAGTTCTTCTCCCTCTTTTCTTCCAAGTTCTGAGTTGTAAAGAGAGGAGAGAAAATTCTGTAAGGGTTGTCTCCTAAGCCCGTCAAAAGGAGTGAAACTATAAAAGGGTGGTTGGCCTTCGCCTATTGAAGGAAGGCCTCTAGTTGACGTCGGTGACCTCGTCGGTGGAGGAAGCCAAAAGTGGAGTAGGTCAAGATTGACCGAACCACTCTAAATCTCGGTTTGCATTTACTTTGAGCATCTTATCTTTACTACAAACCTCCTCAATAGCTTACTGCCTTCTGTGTTTTTACGAACGTGTTTCAAATTTTAGTGCTTTCCAAATCGGGGTTTAAGACGCAAATCATTTTTATCGTACGAACGTCGTATTTCAATTTGTGCTTACGTTTTGATTTCCATTATAACTGCAAACTGCCATTATATCTTTGCTTTAACTACATCTCGCCCTATCTCAAGTTAAAGTGGTTTACGAATCAGTTTTGATACCGAAATCGCTTTTATCGTACAAACGTCGTATTTCAGTTTGCGCTTATATTCTGATTTCCATCATAACTGCAAACTGCGTTCATATCTTTGTTGCATCTCTCCTAGTCAAAAGTTGAAGTGATTTATGAATCGGCTTTCTTACCAAAATCACTTCTATCAAACGAACGCAGTTTTCAATTTTAATCGCATAAGGTTTTCCGCTGCACTAATTCACCCCCCCTCCCTCTCTCTTAGTGCTCTTGATCCTAACACAATTAAAGTAAGAAAAGTCATGTTGTGCTGGAGGAACATGTCAGAAGATTGGACGTCGGGCCGGTGGATCGGTCGACGTATCGACAAAAGGCTTCGGGTCGTGGACTCGGGCATCGGGCCAAGAAGAGCGGGCATTATGCCAAGGATATTGGAGTTGCGGAGTCAACTAGCTAATTGGGCAATAGGTCGTAAGAGAGGACGATGCGCCGAAGAATCGGACAAAGCGTCGAGGGACCAATGACATGTCGGACAATTTAGTTAATTGCTTAGGATTAATTGTCTCGATTGAAGTTTTGTTTTATATGTGCAGGATTAACTACGATGGAAGTAAGACATGTAGTAGGAGTTGCGTCGGAGTCAAGACTATGATCACGTTGGGAGTTCGAGAGTTTGACGGAAGTCCGGACGGTCGTCGGAGGTTCTACGGGAACAAACCCGAGAAGTCTAGGAGCTTGCCAAAGAAGCTTGTTGGAACTCGCCAAGTGGATCATCGCAAGTCCAGGAGTTTGCCGGAAGTCCGCAGGAGCATCACCGAGGGTTCATCGGATGATCGACGGAAGCTCGCCGGAAGAAGCGATTGACGCACCAGAGCAAGTTGCAGTAAATGTCTTAAGAAATTCATAGTTAGCATGATGATTAAGTTAGAAATGGGAGGTGATCCTAATAACTTAATCTTGGGACAATTCGGCCCTTGAAAGACCCAAATTGGGCCGAATGGATCAGCCCATTCGGACCCAGATTTCTTGGCCAGAGGTGGCACCGCCTGGGTTAGCGGTGGCACCGCCTGGGTTAGCGGTGGCACCGCCCAGGGCTCAATCTCCGAGCTCTGGCTGGGTGGTTGCATCACCTCTAATAGAGGTGCAACCGCCTGAGCTCGGTCTCTGAGCTCTGGCAGGAGGTGCAATTGCCCCTGACAGGAGGTGGCACCGCCCAGAGGCTCAATCTTCGAGCTCTGCCAAGTGGTGCAACCACCCCAGTCAGGCGGTGCAACCGCCAGACATTAGAATTCCGAGAGATGATAGTTTGGAGCTCCAAATTCAAACTGGTTTGGGGCCGATAAATTCCCCTCCCATCCTTGGGTAGACGACATAAGCACAGAGAGATTAAAAGAGAGAAAACGCTGCTGCAATCTCTAGAATTTCCCTCCTCTAGCTTAAGTGTTAGAATTCTATTTAAGAGAGGAGAGTGAGTGCTTGTAAGGGTTGTCTCCTAAAAGGAGAAGAGGGGTGTAAGAAGAAGATTGATCTTCGCATAGTAAAGGAAGATCGTTAGTGGACGTCGGTGACCTCGTTGATGGAGGAAGCCAAAAGTGGATGTGGGTCAAGATTGACCGAACCACTCTAAATCTCGGTTTGCATTTACTTTGAGTATTTTATCTTTACTGCAAACCTCCTCAATAGCTTACTACCATATGCTCTTTTATGAACTCACTTTCAAGTTAAGTTTCCGAAAATGAGTTTACGTCGGAAATCAGTTTTATCGTACGAACATCATATATCAGTTTGCGCTACATTCTGATTTCTATCTTAACTACAAACTCCCTGCCTTACTTTACTTCAAATAAATTTCCGTAAGCTTTCAAAGTTATTATCTGCATGAAACGACTTTTACTTCGGAATCGGATTTCAACGTACAAACGCAGTTTTAATCGTCGAAAGTTTTTTGCTACACTAATTCACACCCCCCCCCCCCCCCCCCCCTTCTTAGTGCTCTTGATCCTAACAATTGGTATCAGAGCCCAGTATTTCTCATTTCGGATTTACACCCGAGAGAAATGGCTCTTCATGGCTTTAAAGAATTGGACTACACTTATTGGAAAATTCGAATTAGAGTTTTCTTAATTTCTATGAATTAGGATTTATGGAATATTGTTGAAAACGGTTTTCAACTTCCCTCTAAACCGATGAACGAATGGTCGGATTTGGAGAAGAAGTATTTTTCTTTAAACGTAAAGGCTATGACTGCCTTGCTTTGTGCACTTGACAAAAATGAATTTAATCGTGTTTCGATGTGTGAAACGGCTTTTGATATTTGGCGAACACTTGAAATCACACACGAAGGAACTAGTAGATTCAAAGACTCGAAAGTTAACATTCTATTGCATGATTTTGAGCTTTTTCGAATGCAACCAAGTGAGACTATAGGCGACATGTACACCCGCTTTACGAATATCGTCAATAATCTATGAGTTCTTGGTAAATATTTTTTAAATTTTGATCTCGTAAGCAAGATCATAAGATCCCTTCCAAAAAGGTGGGATCCTAAAATAACCGCAATACAAGAAACAAAAGATTTAAATATTTTTCCACTTGAAGAACTAATTGGTTCATTGATGACATATGAAATGGTGCACAATACACATGATGAACATGATGAACAAAATCACCTTCCAAAGAACAGGAAGGATTTGGAACTCCGAACAAATGAATACCACTTGAGCGATGACTCAAGTGATGAGGACAATGATGAACTTGAACTTCGAACACTAAATCTTAATAAGTTTATTAAAAAAATCTAAAATAAACAATAAACTTGAACGGAGGAAGAGGCCAAAGAAGAGGAAGGCAACTAATGATGAATCAAGAACTTCCAAAGGTGAAACGGTGAATTGGGCTTTGATAGGCTTCAACTATAAGGTAAGTAACTCAACTCTCTTGAATTATTTTGAAATTACTTGAAGTCCTTCATGAGTGCTTAATTTAGATAGTAGGAATAGGAAATAAATAAATTATTTTTCAAAAATTATATCATGTATTTCTTTTTAGCATCTTTGAAAAATTAAAAATTTGATCATGAAAAGTATATTGCTAAGGTTTCATGCATGTTATGTTTTGAAATGTTGAATGATGTATGCAACATTTGGGTTGATAATTATACGATATGTGATAGTGCTTAGGATTAATCCATGCATGTGTATCTTGATGATTTTACACTATTACATGCCTTAATAACATGTTAGAAATTATGTGTTCTGGATACAAAAATATCCATGATCATGAGCATTTTTAACTTCATGATTGAATTTGAAAATCTATAGCAAAACCATGTCCGATTGCATGAAAGTGTTATATTTTATTTTCGGATTTTCTTGATCCTAACAATTCATTTTTGAGAATTTATTGACCTTGATGGTTTTATGATGAAATTCATTTTTCGATCATAAACGTTGATGCATGTTTTTATTTAACATAAATGAAAAAGCATGCTAACATGAAATCAATCACTTAAAATGAAATACTAAAAAAAGGGAAAATATATTATCAATGAAATCATGAATCTACTTATGTTACGTATTTTGTGAACCATAAAAATGATTTTTGGTGATTTGAATTTGAATGAGTTTTATCCAAAATCATGATCTTGATTCCATGATATTTACAAATTAAGATTTATTATGAATCAAGATTTTTTCATTAATTGATCTCCTAAGATTTTCTTTTGATTAATTATGAGTAGGTTTTTCAAAAAGAAATTATGTCTTTTGTTATTCACATGTTCTAATATTTCATGATATGATTTTTATGCAATTCCTTGTATTCATGAAATGTTTATCGCCTCACCTAATTACTCTCTTCTTGATATTCCTTATGTGGTGATATAAAATTATGCATGAAATACTCTTGATATTATTTTGTTGCATACAAATGAAAAGTTATGATTATGAATGGTAGGATGAAATTTGACAAGTTAATACCATCATGATTTGAAACATTTATGGTTTGAAATTATACATGCAATTGCCTTTTATCGTGATGATATATGCATATAATGTGTATCATGAATACTTTATTATCATACATGAAAATAGTGATAAATATTTTGAAAATAAATGTTTGTATCATGTTAGATGATTTTACATTTTGTGCATGATGAGTTATAATGATGATTGAAACAATGATTGAAATAATATGCTTGATGATTTATTTTACGAAATTTACCGTTTCATCTTAAATGTTGACACTTGTTTTATTAAAAGTAAAGGCATGCTTATAAGAAGCAAATCACATGAATAGAAATTTATAAAAACGAAATGTGATCCTCTATCTTATCGACTTTTCAATAAATCTATGCTTGTAATATATGAATTTATTGAAAGTGACTTTGAAGATGATTTCGGATTTCACAAATGCTTGATTCATACTTATGACATGAGACACATTTTAAATATGAATCATGTTCAATGCTTCAATTATGTGATATCTCCATTAATTCATTTTGTTCTCCTAAATTTATTTATCAAAGAGGAGAATCTTTCGAATGAATGAAATGATACAAATGAATCACTTATTGATATATCTTTTTGAAATATCTTTTTAATGTGATGTTGATATTTTGAGATGCCTATTGGAATTCATGACATGAGATAATTGAATCCTTGACTTACTCTTTATATGGCTTGAAAATGGATGTTTAAAATCTTGATGAGTTGTTTTATACGATTTTGCCTTTACGTCTTGAACTTTCAAACTTATCTTAATTTGGCATATAAAGACTAAGGCATGCTTAGATGAAAAATAATCACTTAAAAAATGCTTTTCCCATTTGATCGAGATTAATAATTTCATGATATTTTGTGAATCTCGAAATTGATTTTGATGACTTGATTATGAGTTTCAAGTTAACGATTTGATTTGAATGAGTTTTATCTAAATCATAATCTTGATCTTGCAAAATTGGAATCACAAATAATATCTTTTGGTATTCATGAATTGATACTCACAATATGAAAGTATTGGTATTCATGACTTGAATTTAATTGAAACATTGCATGCTCCTATGTTTCAAAAATTCTTTAAATGCCTTATGTGATGACTGAAAATTAATTTGCTTTATGATGAATCCCGAATCATGACTTGATCTATGATATTGATATATTTTAATTATGATCCTTGATTGTATAACTCTTTTGCTCTATTAAAAAGATTTGTCGAATGAATCATGTCCTTCTTGAATTTTCTTGATATCATAATATGATTTTATAATATGGCTTGTATAATGATTAAAATTTTTTGGCCATTGATTTCTCCCTTCTTTTCGGTAATGACATAGGGGGAGAAAAATTGCTAGCTCAAGGCAAATGCTGACTAGCTTGTACTCTTCCCTTCTTTTCGACAAAAACAAAGGGGGAGAAAGCTTTTGCTAGTTAGAACATGCAAAGAAAAGCAAAGTGCAATCTTGCACAAGAAGCAAGTGTTGAATTGCCATTATTGAACTTAAGAATCTTGCTATGCTTTTGTGCTTATATGTTGTGATGAAAATCTAGCTTCATGTTACAAAAACTTGCATATCTTTTAAAATAGCTAGAGCTACTTCTCCTTTTGTTGATGACAAAGGGGGAGAAATATATGAATTGATACTATGAGTGCCATATTTGAATTTGAATTATGTTAAGATATCAAAAGAAGCTTGTATCGAAATATATGGTAAATTGATAATCGAAATGCTATGATTGCCATATGCCATGTTTGCATCATGTTAAGATATCAAGAACTTACATCGTAATTTTATTTGATGATATCTTGCCATGCGATGAAATGCTACGATTTGTTGCTAAAATGATGCATGCAATACTTATGCTTTTTATGTGATGTATTGCATATGATATGAATCATGATTAAAATGGCCTTAATTTGAATTCAACGTTTATCTCAATTATGAAATTTTGAAATAAGAATGATTACTCACCTTTGTCATGATTTAGAAATTGACATAAAGGGTATTCCCTTCTTTAGAAAGGGTCTTCCCTTCTTTTTGACAATGACTAAGGGGGAGATAACTAGCGTGCACAATTCAAGAAGAAAGCAAAAATTACACTTCTCAAAAGAGAAGAAATTGCTATCTTGAACATCACCGAGAATTGCTATATTGAAACATCAAGAAAATGCAAAAATGTGCTATCGTGCCTATCTCAAGAAAAGCAAATATGCCAACTTGCATATTTTTGAATTTGCTAGCTTGGAAATCTTGCATATTTCAAGAAGAAAGAGTTGCTTTCTTGAACATCTCTAAATTGCTAGCTTGCAAGTTCTAAAATGTTGTAAAATTGCTAGATTGTATGATGATAAAAATTTAATATTATGTTTTTCATGCAATGAGTTGAACTTATATTACAAACACAAGAATAGTTGTACTTCTCCTTTTTATTGATGACAAAGGGGGAGAAGTGTGTTGATGACAAAGGGGGAGAAGTATGATGTTATACATAAGTTTATGAATAAGTTCATGATGACGTGTTGCAAGTATTCATGATGAATATTGCAATGACTTGAATTCAATTTGAATTCAAAGTTCTATCAATATGGCATATTGATAGGGAGAGTTTGTTTAAACTCCGGGAGTTAAGGATAACTCCGTTATCAAGTAGTTGTCATCATCAAAAAGGGAGAGATTGTTGAATCTCGTATTTTGTTGATGAAACCACTTGATATGTGTTTATGTTTTAATCTGCGTTTTGAGTGACGCAGGATGCTCCAATCAAGATGAGACAATTAAAGCAGGAAAAATCATGTTGTGCTAGAGGACCATGTCAAAAGATTGGACGTCGGGCCGGTGGATCGGTCGACGTATCGACAGAAGGCTTCGGGTCGTGGACTCGGGCATCGGGCCAAGAAGAGCGGGCATTGTGCCAAGAATATCAGAGTTACGGAGTCAACTGGCTGATTGGGCAATAGGCCATAGGAGAGGACGATGCGCCAAAAAATCGGACGAAGCATCGAGGGACCAATGACATGCCGGACAACTTGGTTAATTGCGTAGGATTAATTGTCTCAATCGAAGTTTTGTTTTACATGTGCAGGATTAACTACGATGGAAGTAAGACATGCAGTAGGAGTTGCACCGGAGTCAAGACTATGATTACGTTGGGAGTTCAAGAGTTCGACGGAAGTCCGGACGGTCGTCGGAGGTTCTACGGGAACAAATCCGAGAAGTCCAGGAGCTTGCCAAAGAAGCTCGTCGGAACTCACCAAGTGGATCATCGCAAGTCCCGGAGTTTGTCGGAAGTTCGTAGGAGCATCACCGTGTTGAATCTCATATTTTGATGATGAAACTAATTGATTGTGTTTAGATATTTAACTGCATTTTGAGTGATGCAGGTCTACTCGATCAGGATTAGGTAGTTAACGCAGGAGGAATTGACGTTGCGTCGGAGGAGATCACGTTAGGATATTGGATGGCAGAAGGCTTCGGACGTCGGGCAATGGGCCAAGAGCGGAATTATGCCAAGGATATCGGGGTTGCGTCGGTCAACTGTCGATTGGGCAACAAGCCACAATAGAGGACGATGCGCCGAAGAATCGGACAAAGCGCCAACCAATGACGTGCCGGGCAACAGAATGTCAATTCGCTTTGTAATAATTGTCTAGATTGGAGTAGAGTTTTGGTTTGTGTGTGCAGGATTAACTACGATAACGATGATGACATAAAGCGAAACAAAGTGTCAGAGTCAAGCGCGAAGTATTTGTTGTGAGTTCAAGAGTTCGACGAAACTCCGAAGGTTCGTCGGGAATGTTGCCAGAACTAGCCGAGAATGAGTAGGGAGCTTGCCGAAGGGTTTTTCGGAAGCTCGCCGGAAGGTTCGTTGGAAGTTCACAGAGTTCATCAAGAAAGATCGGAGCCTGCCGAAGAAGCTCATTGGAACTCGCCAAGATCAAATCGTGAAGTCTAGGAGCTTGCCGGGAGTCCATAGAATGGTTTATGAGTGTTCGTTGGAAAACCGTCAGAAGTTCACCGGAAGCTCGCCGGAAAAAGTCTTGACTTGCGGACTTTGTAGTAGCTTAGAAAATGTCTTTAAATTCGTAGTTAGCATGTTAATTAGGGTTAGGATTAGGTGTTAATCCTATAACTCAAGTAGGGGCTAATTGGGCCCGTGTTCGGACTGGTTTGGGCCAAGTTTTGGAGCCCAACCAGTGAGCTGAAATAGTGTAGGCGGTGGCACCGTTAGATTAGGCGGTGAAACTGCCTAGAACCCGAGAACCAAGCGGTGGCACCGCTTGGTTGGGCGGTGGCACCGCCCAGCACCCGAAAGCCAAGCGGTGGCCCCGCTTGGCTGGGCGGTGGCACCGCCAGTACACTATCAGTGTCAGACACTAACAGGCAGTGGCACCGCCAACACCGGGAACCAAAGAAAATTCAAATTTTGGAGCCCAAATTTGAATCCTCTTGAGGCCTATAAATACCCCTCAATTTTCAGCTGAGATAACAACTTTTTGAGAAGCAATAGATTGAGAAAAAGGTCTTAGAAAAGTCTTAGCAAGTCTTGTTTTCAATTTGCTAGAGTGTTCGCCTCCTTCTTTCTTACTGAAAATTTGTAAGAGTGTGAACCACTTAAAAAAGGTTGTAAGAGGGGTATTTATCCTTCCCCTTCAAGAGATTTGCTAGTGGAAGGTGGGAGCCTCATCGAAGAGGGCCTCACAAGTGGATGTAGGTCATTTGACCAAACCACTTTAAAATTATCGTGATCTCTGGTTTGCATTTTCTTATTGATATTTACATTACTGCAAACCTTCTTACGTGCTTTATTTCCTCATTACCTTTACTGCACACCTTTACGAACACGCGTTCAAGTTAAGCTTTTCAAGTTCGGTTTTTATTGTATGAAAGATTTGTCGAAACCAACATTTCAATCCGCTGTACTAATTCACCCCCCTCCTCTTATTGCCACTCCGATCCTAACACACCGAGGGTTCATCGGATGATCGATGGAAGCTCGCTGGAAGCTCGTCGGAAGAAGCGATTGACGCACCGGGGCAAGTTGCAGTAAATGTCTTAAGAAATTCGTAGTTAGCACGATGATTAAGTTAGAAATTGGAGGTGATCCCATTTACTTAATCATAGGGCAATTGGGCCTTTGATAGACCCAAATTGGGCCGAATGGATCAACCCATTCGGACCCAGATTTCTTGGCCAGAGGTGGCACCGCCTCGGTCGGCGGTGGCACCGCCCAGGGCTCAGTCTCCGAGCTTTGGTTGGGCAGTGCAACTGCCTCTGACAGAGGTGCAACCGCCTCAGCTCAGTCTCCGAGCTCTGGCAGGAGGTGCAACCGCCCCTGACAGGAGGTGGCACCGCCCAAAGGCTCAGTCTCCGAGCTCTGCCAAGCGGTGCAACCGCTAGACCCCGAAATCCCGGGAGATGACAGTTTTGAGCTCCAAATTCAAACTAGTTTGGGGCCTATAAATTTCCCTCCCATCCCTGGGTAGAAGACACAAGCATAGAGAGATTAAAAGGGAGAAAATGCTACTACAATCTCTAGAATTTTCCTCCTCTAGCTTAAGTGTTAGAATTCTGCTTAAGAGAGGAGAGTGAGTGCTTGTAAGGGTTGTCTCCTAAACCCAGTAAAAGGAGAAGAGGGGTGTAACAAGAAGATTGATCTTCGCCTAGTAAAGGAAGATCGTTAGTGGACGTCGGTGACCTCGTTGGTGGAGGAAGCCAAAAGTGGATGTAGGTCAAGATTGACCGAACCGCTCTAAATCTTGGTTTGCATTTACTTTGAGCATTTTATCTTTACTGCAAACCTCCTCAATAGCTTACTGCCTTTTGCTCTTTTACGAACTCACTCACTTTCATGTTAAGTTTCCGAAAATGGTTTTACATCGGAAATCAGTTTTATCGTACGAACATCATATATTAGTTTGCGCTACATTCTGATTTCTATCTTAACTGCAAACTCCCTGCCTTACTTTACTTCAAATATATTTCTGTAAGCTTTCAAAGTTATTTTCTGCACGAAACGACTTTTACGTCGGAATCGGATTTCAACGTATGAACGCAGTTTTAATCGTCAAAAGTTTTCCGCTACACTAATTCACCACCCCCCCCCCCTCTTAGTGCTCTTGATCCTCACAATAATTAGTATCAGAGCCTCATGATTTCTCATTTGGTTTATGACTCAAGAGAAATGACTCTTTTCGTCTTTCAAGGGAGACTTTCTCTCATTCGTCCTCTCTTTTTCAATGGGACGGACTACACTTGTTGGAAAACTCGAATGAGAGTTTTCTTGCTTTCGATTGATTTAAATTTATGGAATATGGTCAAAAACATATTTCAAAGGTCTTCTCTTCCAATGAACGATTGGAATGATTTTGAGAAGAAGACGTTTTCACTAAATGCTAAAGCTATGAATGCTCTATTTTGTGCCTTAGACAAAAATGAATTAAATCGAGTTTCTTTGTGTGAAATAACTTTCAATATTTGGCAAATTCTTGAAATCATACACAGAGGCACTAGTAGATTAAAAGTTTTGAAGATTAATTTTTTAATACATGATTTCGAATTATTTCATATGAAACTAAGTAAAACCGTTGTTGACATGTACACCCGTTTTATGGATGTCGTCAATGGTTTAAAAGCACTTGGTAGAAGTTTTTTGGATTTTGAACTTGTAAATAAGATTTTACGATCACTTTCTAAAACTTGGGACTCTATGTTGAATCTCGGATTTTGATGATGAAGTCAATTGTAATTTGTTTGATCTAATCTGTATGTTGAGAAAAGTGTGCAGGATTAACTACGATGGCAGTAAGACTTGAAGCATGTGTCGTGCCGAAGTCAAAATCGAGATCACGTTGGGAGTTCAAGAGTTCGAGAGTTCGTCGGAAGTGCGGACGTTCGTCGAAAGTTCTACGGGAACCAACCGAGAAGTCTAGAAGCTTACTATAGAAGCTTGTCAGAATTCGCCAAGAAGATCGTCCCAAAGTCCAGGAGCTTGCCGGGAGTCAACCAATGGACTTGAATGAAGGAAGAGACCAAAGAAGAGGAAGGCAACCAAAGATGAATCAAGAACTTCCAAAGGTGAAACGATGAATTGGGCTTTAACGGGCTTCGACTACAAGGTAAGTAACTCAACTCTCTTGAATTATTTTGAAATTACTTGAAGTCTTTCATGAGTGCTTAATTTAGAATAGGAAATAAAAAATTATTTTTCAAAAATTATATCATGTTTTTCTTTTTTGCATCTTTAAAAAATTTAAAATTTGATCATGAAAAGTATATTGCTAAGGTTTCATGCATGTTATGTTTTGAAATGTTGAATGATGTATGCAACATTAGGGATGATAATTATACGATATGTGATAGTGCTTAGGATTAATCCATGCATGTGTATCTTGATGACTTTACACTATTACATGCCCTAATAACATATTAGAAATTATGTGTTTTGGATACAAAAATATCCATGATCATGAGCATTTTTAACTTCATGATTGAATTTGAAAATCTATAGCAAAACCCTGTCCAAATATATGAAAGTGTTAAATTTTATTTTCTAATTTTCTTGATCCTAACAATTCATTTTTGAGAATCTATTGATCTTGATGGTTTTATGATGAAATTCATCTTTCGATCCTAAACGTTGATGCATGTTTTTATTTAACATAAATGAAAAAACATGCTAACATGAAATCAATCACTTAAAATGAAATACCTAAAAAAGGAAAAATATATTATTAATGAAATCATGAATCTACTTATGTTACGAATTTTGTGAACCATAAAAATGATTTTTGGTGATTTGAATTTGAGTGAGTTTTATCCAAAATCATGATCTTGATTCCGTGATATTTAGAAATTAAGATTTATTATGAATCAAGATTTTTTCATTAATCGATCTCCTAAGATTTTCTTTTGATTAATTATGAGTAGGTTTTTTCAAAAAGAAATCATGTCTTTTGGTATTCACATGTTCTAATCTTTCATGATATGATTTTTATGCAATTCCTTGTATTAATGAAATGTTTATCGCATCACCCAATTACTTTCTTCTTGATATTCCTTATGTAGTGATATAAAATTATGCATGAAATACTCTTGATATTATTTTAATGCATACAAATGAAAAGTTATGATTATGAATGGTAGGATGAAATTTGACAAGTTAATACCATCATGATTTGAAACATTTATGATTTGAAATTATGCATGCAATTGCTTTTTATTGTGATGATATATTCAATATGAAAAATGGTATCATATATGAAAATGGTAATAAATATTTTGAAAATAAATGTTTGTATCGTGTTAGATGATTTTACATTTTGTGCATGATGAGTTATAGTGATGATTGAAACAATGATTGAAATGATATGAATGATGATTTGGAATCATGCATATAATGATGAGTTTATATGTTTTGAAAATATATATGTTGATTTGGTATTATGCATGCAATAATGATGCACGCAGTGATGAAATATTCATGATAAAATTATTATTTTGATATTCATAACTTGAATCTTCCTTTCTTTTTGCCAATGACAAAGGGAGAGAAAGAGTTGCTAATATGCTATCTTGAATTGATGTAAAGGGTCATCTCAAGGAGAAATTAGCTACCTTGCATAAGTTAAGAAAATGCAAAAACTTGCTTACTTTCTTGCACATCTAAAGAAAAGATACAAATGTAACACTTGCCAAATTGTTTGCTTGCCTCATGTAAAACATGATCCCTTGCTAGTTTGGTATTTTGCTAAGGAAGCAAAAATGACATTTCTCAAAAGAGAAGAAAGAGCTTGCTTTCTTGAACATCTTTAATTTGCTAGCTAGCATGATGTACAATTTGCTATCTTGAACATTACAAATAAATACTATCATGCACATTGCAAAGAAAAACAAATATGCCAACTTGCACATCTTTAAATTTGCTAGCTTCTATGTAGTAAAACTTGTATATCGTAAAAGTTGCTAGCTTGTAGAGAAGCAAAGAATTGCTATCTCGAAAGAAGCAAAAAATGCAAAACTTAGAAAATTTGCAATATAATTGCTCTTGCCATGCTTTGTATCAAAAATAGGTTGACATCCTTAAAAGCATCGCATTAAATTTTTTAGTATTGCAATATATCACATGTTTCACAAATTAAAATTTTTGAGACTATTATCATATCATGTTTAACAATTGATGTCTTTCATGACATGATTTCTTTGCATTTTTATCTTGTATATATCATGTGATGATTGAAATATTGATTGATGCAAATTCATAATTTATGTAAAAGTCTAAATCATTGGTTCCTCTCCTTCTTTTTGGCAATGACATAGGGGGAGAAAGATTGCTAGCTCAAGGCAAATGTTGGCTAGCTTGTACTCTTCCCTTCTTTTCGACAAAAACAAAGGGGAGAAAGCTTTTGCTAGTTAGAACAGGCAAAGAAAAGCAAAGTGCAATCTTGCACAAGAAGCAAGTGTTGAAATGCCATGATTGAACTTAAGAATCTTGCTATGCTTTTGTGCTTATATGTTGTGATGAAAATCTAGCGTCATGTTGCAAAAACTTGCATATCATTTAAAATAGCTTGAGCTACTTCTCCTTTTTGTTGATGGCATAGGGGGAGAAGTATATTGATGACTTCATGCATTGAATTAAATATTATATATATATTTGCATGATGGTATAAATGTTTTTCATAACATGTGATGAATGTTACTTGGATTTGGGATAATCCAAGTGTTCTATCAATGGCATATTGATAGGGGGAGTTTGGTTAAACTCCGGGGAGTTAAGGTTAACTCCGTTAGTCATCAATTAGTTGTCATCATCAAAAAGGGGGAGATTGTTGAATCTCAGATTTTGATGATGAAACTAATTGATTGTGTTTAGATGTTTAACTGCATTTTGAGTGATGCAGGTCTACTCGATCAAGATTAGACAGTTAACGCAGGAGGAATTGACATTGCGCCGGAGGAGATCACGTTAAGATATTGGATGGCAAAAGGCTACAGACGTCGGGCATCAGGCCAAGAGCGGAATTGCGCCAAGGATATTGGGGTTGCGGAGGTCAATCATCGATTGGGCAACAAGCCGCAAGAGAGGACGATGCGCTGAAGAATCGGACGAAGCGCCAACCAATGACGTGCCGGGCAACAGAATGTCAATTCGCATTGTAATAATTGTCTAGATCGGAGTAGAGTTTTGGCTTGTGTGTGCAGGATTAACTACGATAATGATGAAGACATAAAGCGAAACAAAGTGTCGGAGTCAAACGCGAAGGATTTGTTGCAAGTTCGAGAGTTCGACGGAAGCCGGAAGGTTCGTTGGAAGTTCGCGGAGCTCGCCGAGAAAGATCGGAGCTTGCCGAAGAAGCTCGTTGGAACTCGCTAAGATCAAATTGTGAAGTCTAGGAGCTTGCCGGGATTCCGTAGAATGGTTTCCGAGAGTTCGTCGGAAGACCGTCGGAAGTTCGCCGGAAGCTCACCGGAAAAAGTCTTGACTTGCAGACTTTGTAATAGCTTAGGAAATGTCTTTAAATTCGTAGTTTGCACGTTAATTAGGGTTAGGATTAAGTGTTAATCCTATAACCCAAGTAGGAGCCAATTGGGCCCGAGTTCGGACTGGTTTGGGCCAAGTTTAGAGCCCAACCAGTGAGCTGAAATATTGTAGGCGGTGGCACCACCTAGAACCTGAGAGCCAGGCGGTGGCACTACTTGGCTGGGTGGTGCCCCCGAGAGCCAGGCGGTGGCACCGCTTGGCTGGGCGTTGGCACCGCCAGTACACTATCAGTGTCAAACACTAACAGGCGGTGGCACCGCCAGCATCGGGAACCAAAGAGAATTCAAATTTTAGAGCCCAAATTTGAATCCTCTTGAGGCTTATAAATACCCCTCAATTCTCAGCTGAGATTACAACTTTTTGAGAAGGAATTGATTGAGAGAAAGGTCTTACAAAAGTCTTAGCAAGTCTTGTTTTCAATTTGCTAGAGTGTTCACCTCCTACTTTCTTGCTGAAAATTTGTAAGAGTGTGAACCGCTTATAAAAGTTTGTAAGAGGGATATTTGCCCTTCCCCTTCAAGAGATTTGCTATTGGAAGGTGGTAGCCTCATCGAGGAGGACCTCGCAAGTGGATGTAGGTCATTTGACCGAACCACTTTAAAATTGGCATGATCTCTGGTTTGCATTTCCTTATTGCTGTTTACATTACTTCAAACATTCTTACGTACTTTATTTCCTCATTACCTTTGCTGCATACCTTTACAAACACGCGTTCAATTTAAACTTTTCAAGTTCGTTTTCAGTGTATCAAAAGATTTGTCGAAACCAAAATTTTAATCCGCTGCACTAATTCACCCCCCACCTCTTAGTGCCGCTCCGATCCTAACATCGATCTCCCAGGAATTTTGGGCAGTGGTACCAACCCTATCAGGCAGTAGTGCCGCCAGCAGTTATTCCTGCTAGCGGTGGTACCGCCCTTGTCAAGTGGTGGTACCACTAGAGCTCGGTCTCTAAGCTCTGTCAAGCGATGGTACCGGCCAGACTGAGCGGTAGTACCGCCCAGTGTTAGGTTTCAATTGGTAGTACCGCCCAGTAATGGTGGTGGTACCACCAGGACCCCAAAAATCCAGGATGAGACACTTCTTAGCTCCAATTTTGAAAGCCATTGGGGTTTATAAATACCCCACCCTTTTCTGCATGAAAGGGAACGAAAACTTGATATATTCATGAGTCTTTGAAGTGTTAAAGAGTTGTGAAAGTGCTAGAGCTCTCCTTCTCCCTTTCTATGTGTTGAGATCATTCAAGAGAGGAATAAAACTTGTAAGGGGTTGTCTCCTAAACCTAACAAAATGAGAAAAGCTATAAAAGGTGGTTGGCCTTCGCCTATTAAAGGAAGGCCTCTAGTGGACGCTGGTGACCTCGTCGGAGGAGGAAGCTGAAAGTGGATGTAGGTCACGTTGACCGAACCACTCTAAAACTCGGTTTGCATTTACTTTGACCAACTTTCTTTTATAGCAAACTGCCTCTCCTCCTTACTGTGCTTTAACTATGTCTACATATGCTTTCATGTAAACATCTTCCGAGTTTGGCTTTAATCGTATGAAGACTTTATAAAATCGACGCTTTTCATTTATGTAATTTATATTACTGCATATCACCTTCGTCTTCTCTTGGACTTTCACGAAAGGTTTCGAGTTTAAATTCCCTCCGAAACGGATTAAATTGAAACCATTCTCATTGGAATCAGTTTCAATCGAAATAAGGTTTTTGAAATAGAGAAAGTTTTCCGCTGCACTAATTCACCCTCCATCCCAATAAGTGTAGTCTAATCCGTTAAACAACGGTGGACGAAAAACCGAAAAGCCCACTTGAAAGCCATGAAGAGCCATTTCTCTCCAGCGTAAATCCGAAATAAGACATACCGGGCTCTGATACCAATTGTGTTAGGATCAGGAGCACTAAGAGGGGGGGGCGGTGAATTAGTGCAGCGGAAAACTTTCGACAATTAAAACTGTGTTCATATGATAAGAGCGATTTCGGTAAAAAAGTCGATTCGTAAATCACTTTAACTTGTGATCAAGCAAGATGCAGTTAAAGCAAGTCTACGAAGGCCGTTTGCAGTTGTGATGAAAATCAAAATGTAAGCACAAATTGAAATATAATGTTCGTACGATAAAACTGATTTACGTCTAAACACCGATTCGGAAAATACTGAACTTTGAAACACGATCGTAAATGCGCAGAAGGTAGTAAGCTATTGAGGAGGTTCGCAGTAACGATAATATGTTCAAAGTAAATGCAAACTAGAGAGCACCGCAATTTTAGAATGGTTCGGTCAATCTTGACCTACATCCACTTCTGGCTTCCTCCACCGACGAGGTCACCGACGTCCACTAGAGGCCTTCCTTCAATAGACGAAGGCCAACCACCCTTTTATAGTTTCACTCCTTTTGACAGGCTTAGGAGACAACCCTTACAAAATTTTCTCTCCTCTCTTGAAAGATCAGAACTTGGAAGAAAATAGGGAGAAGAACTTCTAGACTTTACAACACTTTTGAGATCTAAAATCACAGAGTAAGATCAAGCTTTTGGTGACTTTGGGTTGTCCTTTCATTGCTGAAAGGGTGGGGTATTTATAGGCCCCAACCCAATTTGAATTTCGAGCTCAAAACTGTCATCTCCCGTAATTTCGGGGTCTGACGGTTGCACCGCCTGATTGGGGCGGTTGCACCACCTAGCATAGCTCGAAGACTGAGCCTCTGGGCGGTGCCACCTCTTGTCTGGGGCGGTTGCACCTCCTGCCAGAGCTCGGAGATCGAGCTCAGGCGGTGCCACCGCCTGACTGGGATGGTTGCACCGCCTAGCCATAGCTCGGAGACTGAGCCCTGGGCAGTGCCACCGCCGACCCAGGCGGTGCCACCTTTGGCCAAGTAATCTGGGTCCGAATGGGTTGATCCATTCGGCCCAATTTGGGTATGTTAAGGGCCCAATTGCCCCAAGATTAAGTTAATGGGATCACCTCCAATTTCTAACTTAATCATCGTGCTAACTACAATTTTTCTTAATACATTTACTACAACTTGCTCCGGTGCATCAATCGCTTCTTCCAGCGAGCTTCCGACGAACTTCCGTCGATCATCCGATGAACGCTTGGTGATGCTCCTGCGGACTTCCGGCAAACTCCTGGACTTGCGATGATCCACTTGGCGAGTTCTAACGAGCTTCTTTTGGCAAGCTCCTGGACTTCTCGGATTTGTTCCCATAGAACCTCCGACGACCGTCCGGACTTTCGTCGAACTCTCGAACTCCCAACGTGATCATAGTCTTGACTCCGGCACAACTCCTGCTGCATGTCTTACTTCTATCATAGTTAATCCTCCACATGAGCAATTAACCAAGTTGTGCGGCATGTCATTGGTCCCTTGATGCTTCGTCCGATTCTTCGGCGCATCGTCCTCTCATATGGCCTATTGTCCAATCGGCCAGTTGACTCCACAACTCCGATATCCTTGGCACAATACCCGCTCTTCTTGGCTCGATGCTCGAGTCTACGATCCGAAGCCTTCTATCGATATGTCGACCGATCCACCGGCCCAACGTCCAATCTTCTGACATGTTCCTTCGGTACAACATGATTTTTCCTGCTTTAATTGTCTCATCCTGATCGAAGCATCCTGCGTCACTCAAAACACAGATTAAAACATAAACATATATCAAGTGATTTCATTATCAAAATACGAGATTCAACAATTGCTAGCTTGCATAATGATAAAATTGGAAATTATGTTTATTATGCAATGATTTAAATTTGAACACATGGAAGGTACACTTCTCCTTTTTGTTGATGACAAAGGGGGAGAAGTATGATTATGTTATGCATGATGACGTATTGCATATATTCATGATGAAATTTACAATGACTTGAATTCATCTTGAATTCAAGATTCTATCAATATGACATATTGATAGGGGGAGTTAAGGTTAACTCCGTCATCAATTAGTTATCATCAACAAAAAGGGAGAGATTATTGAATCTCGTATTTTGATGATGAAACCAATTGATAAGTGTTTATGATTTGATCTGCATTTTGAGTGACGTATGATGCTTCGATCAGGATGAGACAATTAAAGTAGGATGAATCATGTTGGGCCGAGAGAAAACATGTTAGAAGATTGGATGTCGAGCCGGTGGATCGGTCGACGTATCGACAGAAGACTTTGGGCCATGGATTCGGGCATCGGGCTAAGAAGAGCGAATATTGCGCCAAGGATATTGAAGTTGCGGAGTCAACTGGCCAATTGGGCAATAGGCCGCAAGAGAGGACGATGCGTCAAAGAATCGGACGAAGCGTCGAGGGACCAATGACATGACGGACAACATAATTAATGCTTAGTATTAATTATCTAGATCGAAATATGGTTTTACATGTATAAGATTAACTACAATAGCAAGGCATGAAGCAAAATGAAGTCCCGGAGTCAAGGATGCAATTTCGTTGGGAGTTCGAGAGTTCGTCGGAAGTCCGGACATTCATCGGAAGTTCTGTAGGAACCAGTTGAGGTGGTACCGCCCGTGCCCGGGAAACCCAATATGAGATTGTTTTAGGCTCCAGTTGAGGTAGTACCACCACCTGACATAGTTTGGAAGACTATGTTTAGGCGAGACCACCTCCTAGACTGACGGTACCACTACTTGACATTGGGATGGTACCATCGCTTAGTCTGGCGGTACTACCGTTTAACACTAGGAGGTACCACCATCCAGTCTGGTAGTACTACCACTTGACACAGTCTCAGAGACTGTGCCTTGGAGACTAAGCCTCTAGTGGTGCGATCACTTGGACCGACGGTGCTACTGCTTGACCCAACATTTGGGTCATTGAACGAGCCTTTCTCTTGGCAAAAAATAACCCCAATGTAGGCCCAATTGGCCCCTAATTGAGTTGGCCTAATTTCACCCTAATTACAACTTAAAATTACTTTGATCTAGATAATTATTAGAAAATATTAATCACATGTTGTCCAGTATGACATTGGTTCATCGGCGCTTCGTCTAATCCTTCGGCACATCATCCTCTTTTGCGGCTTTTTACCCAATCGACATGTTGACCTCCGCAACTTTGATCTTCTTGGCATAATGTCCACTCTTCTACACTTGATGCCCGAACTTGATGATGAGATATACATTTCAAATCATCAAATGAAATATATCAAGAAAATTTAACTTGGTGATCAGATATACAATTCATGAAAATAAATTTGAAGTTATGAATATCAAGAGACAAATTATGATTCTTTTAGATAAATCAAATAGCAAAAAGAAGAATTATATTAAACAATCTTGATTCATAAGAATCACAAGTTATAATTATCAAAGAATCAAGATCATGATTTAGATAAAACTCCTCTTTTGTAAAAAGAAAAAAGAATCATAGGAGAAATAAATAAAATATCTTGATTCAGGCATAAGAAATCTCGAGTTGTCAAGATCATGATTTATATATTAAACAAAAATCTCAAGTTATAATTCAAAAGATCATGATTCATAAAAAAATCTCCTCTTAAATTATATGAGAACACATAATAAGAGATCTTGATTCATAAAAGATTTCATGTTATAATTCCGAGGAATCAAAATCATGATATAGGTAAAAACTCATTCAAATTCAAATAATCAAAATCATCAAAATCACTTTCAAAAGATTCAAAATGACATAAATAGATTTATTAATCTCTTAGGATCTCTTGTTGAAAAATTTAATAAGTTTTAGAAGATAGAATCATTTTCAAGAAAAATAATGCATTCCTCTAATTGATTTCATACAAGCATGCCATTGTTTTCTAAGCTAAAACCATGCATTATCGTTTAAACTCGAAAAACAAGATTTATCAACAAAATCATTAAGATCAAAAGTATAACACATAATTCCAAAACATAAGATTTCAAATCATCATTACTTCAAATCCTCATACATAATATGAAATCATCATGATACCAAACCTTTTAACATTTTTATTACATCATTAACACATCAAGCATGATTTCATTAAATTATAAAGCATTTTCAATCAAAATTATTTTGTTTGTTGTAGTAATACATTTTTTTTTAAATGAATCTAACTTTTAATACTTAGTACTAGGAGTTAACATGCAATTGTCATACTCAAATTTTTAATTTTTTTCAAAATCACTAGAAAGAGAAGCATGATATTTTTTTATATTTTTTTATTTTTTACTAACTAATGTAAAAACAACTCATGAAAAGTATCAAGTAATTTCATAGTAAAGAAAAGGAGTTTCGGGTGAGTCATTTACCTCATTTTCGAGAGCCACCAAGGCATAGTTCATCACTTTATCTTTGTTGGTTTGCTCCTTGTCTTCGAAGGTACTTGATTTGTTTCAAGTCGCTTTGAGCACCTTCTTCTTCTTTGGCAACCTCTTCTTTTTTAAGTTTATTTTTATTTTTTAATTCTTATTTAATGAACTTTTTAACCTTTGTTTTTAGGAGTTCATGGTCATCATCACTTGAGTTTTTGCTCGAGTGGTTTTCTTTTGTTCTAAGTACAAAATCTTTTTTATTCTTTGGAAGGTTGTTCTCAAGTTCGTCATGTGACACATAAGTCATTTCATAGGTTATCAAAGACCCAATAAGTTCTTCAAGTGGAAATTTATTCAAGTCCTTCATCTCTTGTATTGTCGTCACTTTCGAATCCCAACTTTTTGCAAGGGATCTTAGTATTTTATTAACAAGTTCAAAATTAGTAAAACATTTACCAAGACTTTAAACTATTGACGATATCCATAAAATGGGTGTATATGTTAATAATAGTTTTGCTTGGCTTCATATGAAACAATTCGAAATCATGCATCAAAAGATTAATTTTAGAATCTTTAACTCTACTAATGCCTTCATGTGTGATTTGTCAAATGTCATGTGTAATTTCGTAGATAGAAACTCAATTAAATTCATTTTTATCTAGAGCACAAACAAAGTGTTCATCGCTTTAGCATTCAAAGAAAAAGTTTTCTTCTCCAAATCATTCCACTCGTTCATTGGATTAGAAGACTTTTAAAAATCATTTTCAATGATATTTCATAAATTAAAATAAAAAGAAATTAAGAAAAATCTTATTCGAGTTTTACAAAGTCTACCCCATTGAACATAGGAGGACGAATGATAAAATAACTCTCTTGAAAGCTACAAAAAAAACTATTTCTCTTGAGTGTTAAACCAAATGAGAAAAATATGGCTCTGATACTAACTGTTAGGACCAAGTTGGAACTAAGAGGGGGGGGGTGAATTAGTGCTTTCATAAAAACATGTCAATTCAAAAATCTCGTTTGATAAAATCATATCGGAAAAATGCTTGACTTGAAAGCGTGTTCGTAAGCGTAGTGAAAGTAATAAGCAAGTAAATCAGTTTGCAATATAATGAAAAGCATGAAAGAAATGTAAACTGAGTTTTATAGTGGTTCGGTCATCGTGACCTACATCCACTCTCGATTCCTCTTCACTTGAGGCCGCCAGCTTCCACTATCGATCTTCTTTCAATTGACAAAGATCCACTACCTTTTACACCTCTTTCTCCTTTTCATAGGTTCAGGAGATAATCTTTACACCCCTCAAGGTAACCCTCACACACCTCCTTTAGAATAACCTCTAATCTTAAGGAGGAGGGAACTCAATTTTTTCAATACTTTACAACTTAGAATTCTTTCCCCTTTTTGATGAATTTTTGCACCTCCATGCATGAATAGTTTAGGTATTTATAGATCCCAAATGACTTCAAAAATGGAGCAAAAAAAGGTCTTATTCTGGGTTTCCCGGGTCCTAGCGATACCACCTCCTATGCTGGGCAGTACTACCACCTACAGCACTAACATTGGGCGGTACCACCACCTAGTCTGGCGGTTCCAACTCCTGACACAGTTTGGGAGATTGTGTTTGGGTGGTGGTACCACCGCTTGACATTGGGCGGTACCATCGCCCAGTTTGGTTGTACCACCGCTTGACATAGTCTTAAAGATTGTGTTTTGGTGACTAAGCCTCTAGTAGTGCCACCGCCTAGACCAATGGTGCCACCACCTAACCCAACTTTTAGGTCACTAAATGGGCCTTTCTCTTAGCCCAAAATAGCCCCAATATAGGCCCATGACCCCTAATTGAATTGGCCTAATTCTAACCCAATTATAACTTAAAACTATTTCGATCTAGACAATTATTATAAACGATTAATCACATGTTGTTTTGTATGTCATTGGTTCATTGGCACTTTGTCCAATCCTTTGCCGCATCATCCTCTTTTGTAACTTTTTGCCCAATCGACATGTTGACCTCCATAACTCCAATCTTCTTGGTGCAATGTCCACTCTTCTAGGCCCGATGCCCGAACTCATGGCATGAAGCCTTCGACCGACATGTCGAACAATCCTTTGACTCGACATCCAATCTTCTAAATTGTTCCACTTTGACCCAACATTGATTCTTCCTATTATAAAGGTCTCTTCATGATCGAAGCTAGTCCCGTGTCACTAAAAATGTAGATTAGATCATAAACTCTATTAATTGGTTTCATCATCAAAATCCGAGATTCAACAAGAGCAGGGTTGTCAAGAAATAATACTACCTAGTACTGGTGGTGGTACCACCAATACCTTTAAAACTCAGGATGAGACCATTTTTTACTCAATTTTTGAAACATTTGGGGCTTATAAATACCCCACTCATCCCTGCTCGATTAACACAAGAATTGAGAATAAAAATATATGAAAAAATGCTGTGAAAACACTATTGTAATCTTGTGAGAGTTCCTCTCCTCTTCTCATAAGTTAGATTTTTGTTTAAGAGAGGAGTGAGTGACTTGTAAAGGTTATTGAAAAGGAGAAAAGGGTTGTAAGAGGATAGTTGATCTTTGCCCATTGAAAAAAGATCGATAATGGAAGCTGGTGGCCTCGACGAAGGAGGAATCGGGAGTGGACATAGGTCACGATAGCTGAATCACTATAAATCTAGTGTGCTCTTTTCTTTGTTGTTTATCTTTATTACTTACTAATTTTATTACTCACTCTACCTTACACTTATTTTAAGTCAAGCACACTTGATATTGATTTTCATCGAATGAGATTTTTTGAATCGATGAAAGTTTTCCAAAAGCACTAATTCACCCCCCTCTTAGTGTCGATTTTAATCCTAACAGTTGGTATCAAAGCTAGTTTCTCTCTGTTTAGTTTAACGCCCAAGAGATGATTTTTACCGGTAATTAAGAGGGTCACTCTATCACTCATCCTCCTATATACAATTGGACGGACTATACGTATTAGAAAACATGAATGAGAATTTTCTTGTTTTATATGAATTTTGATTTATGAAATATCGTTAAAAGTGTTTTTCAAAAGTCTTCCAAACCAATAAATGAGTGAAATGATTTGGAGAAGAAAACTTTTTTTTTAAATACTAAAGAATGAACGTTTTGTTTTGTGCTTTAGACAAAAATGAATTTAATCGTATTTTTATATGTGAAACTACACATGATATTTGGCACATACTCAAAGTCACACATTAAGGCACAAGTAGAGTTACAGAGTTAAAAATTAATCTTTTGGTGTATAGTTATGAGTGTTTCGAATGAAACCAAGCGAAACTATTGTAAATATGTACACTCGTTTTATGGATGTCGTCAATGATTTGAAAGCATTTGAAAGTTTTTCTAACTTTGAACTTGTAAATTAAATACTAAGATTCTTTCCAAAAAGTTGGGATCCAAAAATAATAGCAATACAAGAAGCAAAAGACTTGTACAATTTTTCACTTGACGAACTTGTCGGGTCTTTAATGACCTATGAAGTGACATTTATGGCACATGATGAACATGAGAATAACCTTCCAAAGAACATGAAGGATATGACACTTAGAACTAAAGAAGACCACTTGGGAGAAAACTTAAGTAATGATGATGATGACTTGGCACTTCTTACAAGAAAATTAAAAAAATTTTTTAAAAATGAACAAAACAAAACAAGACACTAAAAACAAAAATGGATTAAAAGGACATAATAATAAACTATCAATGTAAGAAGTCAGGACACTTCAAAAATAAATATCCCTAAGTGAAGAAGAAGTTACCGAAAAAAAAAAATACTCAAGGCAACTTAAAACGATTCGAGTGCATCCGAAAATGAGGAGCTAACCAACAAAGACAAAGTTGCAAACTATACACTAATGGCATTTGGCAAAGAGGTATGTAACTCAAATGAATCTCTTTTATCTTACGATGAATTACTCAATGCATTTCATGACTTGTTTGATGAATTTAAATTTGTAAGTAAAAATATAAATAGTTAAAAAAGGATCATGCTTCTCTTGCTAATGAATTTAAAATATTAAAATATAAGCATGATAATTCCATGTTAACTCCTTGCACTAAGTGTGAAGAATTAGATTAACTTGAGTAAGAAAATATTTTACCACAAGAAATATTAGAAAAAATTAAAATTGATAACAAATATTTAAACATGATCCTTGCTAACAAAGGTTATGTTTAAAAAAAAGTAGGAATCAGCTTTGTAAGTAGAAACACTCAACAAAAATTGACTATATTTGTTAAAGAACCCACATTACATGTTTCCCCTAAAAATAGATGTAATTTTTGTGGTAAATTCGGACATTATGTCTATAGATGTTCATTTAAAAAATATAGTTCACATAAATTAGTGTGGGTTCCTAAAGGAACCATAAATAACTCAATGCTAATAGTCAAGATAGGTCGGTCTATTCATAATGGACCCAAAGTTAAATGGGTACCTAAAATTAAACCCCCTTTCTTATAGATATGTTTACAATCAAAAGCTAGAAGTAAGAGATGGTACCTCGATACTGGATACTCAAGGCACATGACTGGAGATCCAACACATTTCTCTAAGCTCACTAGCCAAGACAAAGGATTTGTCACATTTGGAGACAATAATAAAGGAAAAATTATTGGCAAAGAATGTTAGGACTAAAATCGACACTAAGAGGGGGGGGGGGTGTGTGAATGAGTGCTTTCGTAAAATCATATCGGTTTGAAAATTACATTCAATGAAATCGTCTTGGAAAGAGAGTTGTAAAGAGCAGGTAATGTAATTGCAAAATAAGTAAACAAGCAGAGAAAGGGAGGAACACCAATTTTATAGTAGTTCGATTGTCATGACCTATATCTACTCTCGATTCCTCTTCACTCGAGGCAATCGGCTTCTGCTAGTTATAGGTACCATGCAAGCCAATCACATGAGCGATGGCACGTGTGACTTGACACATAGTCTTTTTGCTTATTATTATTATTTAATATTTTATCACTTTATATTAATGATTGCTTGAATATATTATGATGCCCATGGATCTGTGCAATGAGAATCAGATCGTGATGAGATCATGATAATAAGACCGATTCGTCTTTAAACATAAATCCTAAATAATCCCGATCATATGTTACTCGAGAGGGACATCGAGATAACCGGACAGACTAGTATGGTGTAGACTCGTCCATATAATGGATGCAGTTGGTCTCATAGGTGCTTGTGTGGGGACACAAGGGATACAATATAGATGCTCATTGGAGAATGAGTTTACTGATTAATTCACTTATGAAACACTAGATGGTTGATGATGCCTTATTATCATATAGTGATTCCGTAGTCCTAGTGGTGTATCTGATTCTTAGACTTTAGGAATCAATGATGTCCCATAAGAGTACTCCACTCTTTGATACCAGACATATAGGTCTACAGGTTCCAAATCTAGTATAACCGATCATCGGGAGTGGTAGCCAACCTTATAAGGACAATTAAGTGTCAATAGAGGATCATTCACTCTCGATGTCATGAGAGGAATGTCACATGTGTTCCTACTTAGACAAATCTCTGGCTAGGGTTATTCAGATTGAGAGAGAAAGAGTTATCCGAGAGAATCCAATTAGAGCGAGACTCGAGTAGAAACCATATGGGTCTGACAACACCATGCCCGGTATACGGTCTTTGGGATATTAAATGGATGAGGGACTATAGGTACATGGTAATTGAGGACCGATAGGTCCAATGGATTAGATTCCCTTATATCGTTTGGGGACTACGGCGTAATGGCCTAGTACGTCCATAGTCGATGAGTCGAGTGAATTATTATGGAGATAATAATTCATTGAGCCAAAAGGAGTTCTAACAGGTATGACTCATGGCCAGCTCGATATTGGGCTTAGAGGGTCACACACATATGGTTGGCATTACGATGAGTAGTTATTGGATATCCAATAAACCGTTGAATTATTGGATCTTATTGATGAGATCCAATAAGAGCCTATGAGAGATTATTGGATAGAGATCCACTAATCTAAGAGGCTTGGGTAGTTCGATGGAGATCCAATACCTAATAGAGTTGGATTCATTAGGGTTAAGTTGATAGGGGACCTCTATAAATAGGAGGGAATCAATGGTTGATAGGATAGTCTTTTTGGTTTGCCTCTCCTATTCTCCTCCCCTTCTCCTCCTTAAAGTAGGCTTGGAGTTGTGAGGAGCATTATTGCAGCCCTACTATGTGGATCACTACTAGAGAGGAGAGCACTTGACCTCTTTCACTCTCTCCTAGAGATCTGCAGGGATTCAGGGATATACGATCTCCCTAGGTAACATAATATATCTTATATGTAGTTTTAAGTTTCATGAATTTTTGCATACCAATCGTTGCACGATGACGAACATATATTTAGGAATTTGAGGATTTTTTTTCTGTTCTTCCGCTGCGCATGTGATGTCGGCCCCAAGATTTCCCTTCAGTGGTATCAGAGCTAGGTTGTTCGTGCCAAATATTGGTTTTAAAATACGTGTATTATGTTTTGGAGAAGTTTTTATTGTCAAAATTGTTGACGCTAAAGCGAAAAAGGGTAGCAACTATTGTTGCCCTTGCTGCCCTCACAGATGGTAGTAAGCATGCAATGGCCGCAGGCAAGTAGGCAGTACAGCGCCAACAGCAACCGGCTGGCGGCTTACTTGCAGTAGGCCTATGATAGGAAATGTGGACGGATGATATATGAAATGTTATATCATGAAATGTGATATATGAAATGTGTGATGTGTGTACTTGTGATTATTATTATTAAGGCCTATGAGCCTCTATTTTATTTTTTGTTTATTGTCGAGCCTGCGTGGCCATTGTTAGAATCAAGAGCGGCACTAAGAGGTGGGGTGAATTAGTGCGGCAGAAAACTTTCCCAATTTCAAAAGTTTTTGTTTCGATTAAAACTGATTCTGACAAAAATTATTTCGATACAATCCGTTTTGGAAGAGAAATTGAATTTGAAAGTTTTCATAAAAGTACAAGAAGAAGATTAAGGAGATTTTTAGTAAAGTAAACTATACAAATGAAAAGCACACTAGAATTTAGAGTGGTTCGATCAATGTAACCTATATCCACTTTTGGATTCCTCCTCCGTCGAGGTCACCGGCGTCCACTAAAGGCCTTCCTTTAATAGGTGAAGACCAAACACCTTTTCATAGCAGTTTCTCCTTTTCCCAGGATTAGGAGATAACACTTACAAGCCTCACTCCTCTTTCTTGGATGTTTACAAAGCTAAGAGAGGGAGGGGAGGACTCTTTCTAACTTATACAACACTTAACACCTCTGAGATTCAAGAATATGTTAAACACTTTCATGCCCTTTCATGCAGAAAAGGGTAGGGTTTCTATAGGCCCCAATGGCTTCAAAATTAGAGCAAAAAAGTATCACATCCTTGGATTTCGGGGTACTAGCGGTATCACCACCGTTATTGGGCGGTACTACCGCCATTGGTTTGACATTAAGCGATACCACCGCTTGATGGAGGCAGTACCACTACTGGCAGCATTCACTACCGGCGGTACCACCACCCAGACAACCCGGCACATAGTCTTCCAGGTGGTGCCACTGCCAGCCCTGGTGGTGCCACCGCCGGTCAAGATTTCATGTGCTGAATGGGTTGCTCAATTCAGCACAATTCAGCCCTGGTAAGGGCCCAATTGTCCCCTAATTAAGTTAGTGGGATTATCTCCTAATCCTAACTTAATTTATAATATAACTATGATAATTAAGACATAATCATAGCACTTCTTGTTCTGGTGCGTTAGTTGCTCTTCCTGCGAGCTTCCGGTGAACTTCCGGCCAACATCTAACAAACTCTCGGTAATGTACTGGCAGACTCCCGGCAAGCTCTTGGACTTTACAATGATCTTCTTGGTGAGTTCCGATGAGCTTCTTTGGCAAGCTCCTAGACTTCTCGATTGGTTCCGGTAGAACTTCCGACGAACGCTTGGACTTCCGACGAACTCTTGAACTCCCAACGAGATCTCAATCTTGACTCCGGCACAACACTTGCTTTATGTCTTACCATTATCGTAGTTAATCCTGCACAATTTTCTTAACATATAGATTAGATCAATCAATTTACAATTGACTTCATCATCAAAATCTGAGATTCAACAATCTCTCCTTTTTTTATGATGACAATCAATTGATTATGGAGGTAACCTTAACTCCCCCTATCTATATTCCATACTTGAGAAAATACATTCTTGAATTCAAGGCATTTGAATTCAAGAAACAAACTGATAAGATAAGTTCATTAAACTTATCAACATGCACATCATGATTCCCATCATGATATAACATTCTCAAAATATGATGTCAAGTATTTATCAAAATGATGTTAAGGCATGACATCCATTTTCAAGTATGATATTTCAAATATGAAAGATGGCAAATATAGCAATTCATCATTTTATGACAAGATATCAATTATAAAATAGTAAGTTAAGCTCTAGATATCTTATCATAATGAAAAAAATTTATCAAGCAAACATTTCAAGTATATATAATGAAATACATTGTATACATTTATCATAAATTTACCACATTTTGGTATTATTTATCCCCCTTTGTCATCAATAAAAAGGAGTACAATTCAACAATGCAAGTATGGTAAAAAAATTCAAGCAAGTTTCACACTCAAAAGTTCTCATCATTAAATGTTATCAACATTAAAGCGATAGATTCCATCAAATTCTCCCCTTTTGTCATCACAATTTTGCATGAAGAAGAGGAAAGAAGGTAAGGAGGAAATCCATTAAGAACTAAATTTATGAAATGATTTAAATTAAGAGTTTTCGTTAAAACATATTTTCATTTTGATAAAGAGAAGGGATTCATGAAAAGGATCAAGATATCCATATGAAATCAAATCCCAATCTTACAAATAATTAACATACATGAAGATTCATCTTTCAAGGATTAAGATATCCATTGGAATTCGTTCACTTTTCATGAGAAGAATAAGGAAGAATTCATGGGAGATGAGTATCACATGAAGGAGAAATTCACAAATAAAACTTCATAGTGAGAAGAGCATTACATCAAATCCATTTCTCATTAAAAATTCATAAGAGTGAAATCCGTGAGAGATGCATTTGTCAATGACTTCCATGTATCAAACATCTAGATATTTAAATGCACAATCACTTTATGAATGATAAAATGTTTCGACATAGCCTTTCATCACTCTTTGTATGAAATATCATTATTATTATATTGTAGCATTCAAAAGTTCATAATATTAAGAATCCAATAATGCATCATTTGTATGATAAAGAGATCACAACGTCATAAAATTTTCAGCACAAAGTTTTGACATCAAAGAGTTATAACATCTAACTAAGCATTTTATTATCGTGAAGCACACAACCTTATTTACATCATCATGTAAAATTCACATCATAAGAGGAGAAGATTCGTACTCAAACATCATATAAAACTCATATGGGAAAATGCATATAGCTCATTGCACATACTATAAGATCATGATTTAAGTGAATGATCCAAAGAATCAAGAAAGTCCGAAAATAAAATTTAACAAATTCATGCATTCGAATAAATTAACATTCCTAATTCTCTACTAATAAAATCAAATTGTTTTTCACTTAAAGGCTTTGTAAAAATATCGGCTAATTGATGTTTCGTATCAATAAACTCTAAGATTACATTTTGATTATTAACATGATCTCGTATAAAGTGATGCCTAATATAAATATATTTAGTTCTAGAGTATTGTATGAGATTTTTTGTTAAACATATTGCACTTGTGTTATCACATTTTCTGGGAATGTTTTTAAGATGAATCTTATAATCCTCTAAATTGTTTTTCATCTACACAATTTATGCACAATATGCACTAGCTGCAATGTACTTAGCTTCAGTTATAGATAGTGCAACTGAGTTTTATTTCATGGAAGACTAAGAAACAAGTGTGTGTCCTAAAAATTGACATGTTCTGGATGTGCTTTTTCTATCTAATCTATCTCCAACAAAATCGGCATCAGCATAAGCAATTAGTTCAAAGTTCTCAGATTTTGGATATCATAATCTTAGATTAGTGGTGCCTTTAAGATATCTAAGAATTCTCTTAATTGCTTTAAGATTAGATTGAAACCTAGCACAAAGTCCTACACTAAACATGATATCGGGTCTAGTTGCGGTGAGGTATAGTAAACTTCCTATCATACCCCTATAAGCTTGTTGATTAAAGCTTTCTCCACTTTCATCAATGTCTAACTTAGTGGAGGTACTCATAGGAGTATTGATAGCCTTTAATCTATCCATATTAAACCTTTTTAGCAAATCTAAAGCATACTTTATTTGACTAAGAAAATTTTCATACTTAAATTATTTGATTTGTAAGCCTAAAAAGAAAGTTAATCCCCCAATCAAACTCATTTCAAATTCAAAACTCATACTTTTAGCAAATGATTCACATAGAGATTCATTCATGGAACCGAAAATAATATCATCAACATAAATTTGAACAATAAGAAAATTATTTTTAAAATTTTTGATAAACAATGTAGTATCAACCTTGCATTTATAGAAATTATTTTTGATAAGAAATGAGCTAAGTCTCTAATACCAAGCCCTTGGGCTTGTTTCAATCCATAGAGAGCTTTAGTCAATTTAAACACATGATTAGGGAAATTATCATTCTCAAATCCAGGAGGTTCTTCAACATAAATATTTTCAGAAATAAAGCCATTAAGAAAAGTACTTTTAACATCCATTTGAAATAAGTTAAAATTGTTACTACTAGCATAAGTAAGGAGCATCTTTATGCCTTCTAATCGTACCATAAAAGTGAAAGTTTCTTCATAATCGATACCTTCTTCTTGGTTGAAACCCTTGGTCACTATTCTAGCCTTGTTTCGAACCACGATACCAAATTCATCTTGCTTGTTTCTAAAGACCCATTTAATACCAATAACTAAATGGTCATTTGGCCTAGGAACAAGCTTCCACACCTCATTTCTATCAAATTAATTCAACTCTTCTTATATTGCAATAACCCATGGATCATGTTTCAAGGCCTCATCAATGCATTTAGGTTAAATTTGGGAGAGAAAAGCGGTGTTGGCATAAAAATTCTTAAGAGAAGAACGAGATTAAACCCCTTTTGATGTGTCTCGTATGATTAGCTCCTTAAGATGAGCATCTATATACTTCCATTCCTTGGGTAAAGATATTTTGGTAGAAGATGCATCCAAGTTGTTAGATGGAGAAGGGGTTTCATTTAAATTTGAAGCATCAAAATTAACATCATCATCAAAATCATTTTTCTTGACATCGAAAACTTCAATGAAAATAACATAAATAGACTCTTCTATAATTAAAGTTCTATTTTTAAAGATACGAAATACTTTAGAAATATAAGAATAGCCAAGAAAATTCCTTTCGTTGGATTTTGCATCAAATTTTTCTAAGGCATCATTTTCATTCAAGATAAAACACTTACGCCCAAAAATTTTAAAGTATGAAACATTGGGTTTTTTTGTTGTTCCATAACTCATAAGGAATTTTAGTGAGTAATGGTCTTATTAGAACTCTATTCATGACATAGCATGCCGTATTTATGGCTTTGGCCCAAAAATATTTGGGTAGGCTATGTTTGTTTAACACGGTTCTAGCCATTTCTTGTAAGTTTCTAATTTTTTTTCTACTACATTTTATTGAAGATTTCTTGGAGTAGAGAAATTATGGTTGTATACATTAGATTCACAAAATTCTTGGAAATCATGGTTTTGAAATTCACCACCATGATCACTCCGAATTGATGAAATCATAAAACCGTTTTCATTTTGAACAAGTTTACAAAACTTAGTGAAATACCTAAAGCAATCACTTTTGTATGCCAAAAAGCAAATCCGTGTGTATCTACTATAATCATCCACGATGACAAATGCGTATTTGCTACCGCCTAGGCTTGATGTAGCAATTGATCCGAATAAGTCCATATAGATTAATTGCAATGGCCTAGAGGTGCTTATTTGGTTCTTTGGTTTGAAACTACTTTTTATTTGCTTTCCTAGTTGACATGCATCACACACATTCTCTTTGATGAACTTAATGCGAAGAGTTCCTCTCACAAGTTCTTTAGATGAAATTTGAGAGATTAGTTTCATGCTTGCATGACCTAACCTCCTATTCCAAAGCCAAGCGTCGTCATTCAAAACCGAAAAACATATTTCATTACAAAGATCATTAATGTCGATAGTGTATACATTATTTTATTTTAGAGAAATTATAGATGTATTTTTGTATGGTTTCTCAATAATACAAGCATTGGATTCAAATCTAATGATATATCCTTTATCACACAATTAGCTAATGCTCAAAAGATTATGCTTTAAGCCATCAACTAATAACATATCCTGCTAATGATTTTACCCTTGTTGTTGTCTCCGAATATGGCATATCCTTCATCTAGGCTAGTGAGCTTAGAGAATTGAGATGGATCTTCGGTCATATTCCTTGAGCATCCACTATCAATGTATCATCTCTTACTCCTAGCTTGTGATGGTAAACGTTTCTACAAAAAAGGATGATTTTTAGGTACCCATTTGACCTTGGGTGCCTTAAAAATCGATTGGCTTAACTTGTCATTTTACATGGAGTTCTTTATGGTTCGTTTAGGAACCCAAATCAATTTGTGTGTACTACATTTCTTAAATGGACAATGATAAGCTACATACCCAAATTTTTAACAAAAGTTATATTTATTTCGGGGTGAAAAATGAAAAGTAGGGCCTTTAACAAAGGTGGTTGAATTTTGATGAGAGCTACTCACAAATTTGATTCCGCCTTTTCTATTAACGTGACCCTTGTTGGCAAGGATCATGTTCAAGAACTTACTACCAATCTCAAACTTTTTAAAGGTTTCTTTGAGTAGCAAGTTTTCCTTTTTAAGTGTTTCTACTTCATGACATTTTGTGCAGGGAACTAAACTATCATCATGCTTAATTTTTAGTCTATCAAAATCGTTAATAAGAGAAGCATGTTCCTTTTTTAAAGAGATACTTTTTACTCAAGGTTCTACATTCATCAAATAATTTATGAAATGTACTTAAAAGTTCATCGAAAGATAAATTTGTGTCTAATGAACTTGTTACCTCATTTCCAATAGCCATTAGTGCATAGTAAGCAACTTGCTCGGTGTTGGTTGGCTCCTCTTCTTCGGATGAACTTGAGTCGTCCCATATTGCTTTAAGAGTATTCTTCTTCTTTAGTTGTCTCTCTTTTGCTTAGGGACATTCGCTCTTATAATGTCCTGGCTTCTTGCATTCATAACATATCACTTGTTCTTTCTTAGGTTCAATTTTATTTTTAGTAATATTTTTAAATTTATTTCTTTTTATAAATTTTTTGAACCTTTTTGTTAAGAGTGCTAAGTCTTCGTCAAATTCCTCATCACTTAAATTTTCTTTCAAGTGGTCTTCTTAAATTCTTAGAGCCACGTCCTTTCTATTATTTGGAAGGTTGTTCTCAAGCTCTTCATGAGCATTACAAGTCATCTCATATAGGTCATTAGTTACCCAATTAGTTGCTCAAGAGTAAAGTTATTTAGGTCTTTGGCCTCTTGAATGACCATGACTTTAGGGTCCCAAATCTTTGGAAGGAATCTTAAAATTTTATTAACAAGTTCAAAATCTGAGAAACCTTTACCAATTCCTTTTAAACCATTGACAACATCCGTAAATCGAGTGTACATGTCTCTAATGGTCTCACTCGGTTTCATTCGAAATAACTCAAAAGTATGCACTAAACGATTAATTTTTTACTCCTTCACTCTACTAGTGCCTTCTTGAGTCACTTCAAGTGTGTGCCAAATATTAAAAGATGTTTCACAAATGGACACATGATTGAACTCATTTTTATCTAAGGCATAAACCAAGGCATTCATAGCCTTGGCATTTAAAGCGAAAGTCTTCTTCTCCAACTCATTCCAATTATTTATTGGAAGAGAAGACTTTTGAAACCCATTTTCTATAATATTTCATAATTCAAAATCTATTAAAATTAGGAAGATCCTCATTCTAGTCTTCCAATATATATAATTTGTCCCATTGAACATAGGCAAACATGTAATTGAATGACCCTCTAGGTTGTCGGCAAATACCATCTCTCTTGGGTTTAAAACTAAATGAGAGTAAATCTTGCTCTGATACCAATTGTTAGGATTAAGAGTGGCGCTAAGAGGGGGGGTGAATTAGTGTAGCACAAAATTTTTTCGATTTCAAAATTATTTGTTTTGATTAAAACCGATTCCGATGAAAATTATTTCGATACACTCTACTGCAGCAATGTACTCTGCCGTCGAGTCAGCAGTAGTATCTTGCTTGAAACTCTTCCAGCACACTGCTCCTCCATTCAAGGTTTACATATACCCTAAATTTGACTTGCTATCATCGACATCGGATTGAGAACTCAGGTCCATGTAGCCTTCAACCCTAAGGCTATTACCTCCATATACTAGTAAAAAATCCTTAGTCCTTCTCAAGTACTTAAGGATACACTTTATTGCTTTCTAGTGCTCCAAGTCTGGATCCGCCTTATACCTGCTCGTGACACTTAGAGTATACGCTATATCAGACTTTGTACATAGCATGACATACATGATAGAACCTATCACTGAGGCATAGGGTATCCTATTGAATCTCGGATTTTGATGATGAAATCAATTGATGGGTTAATTGATCTAATCCATATTATTGAGTTCAGTGTGCAGGATTAACTACTATAGCCTGAAAACATAAAGCAAGTCTACTGAAGTCAAGTTCGATAGGTGTTTGAGAGTCCGAAGATTCATCGGAGATGCTGCCAGAACCAACCAAGAAGAAATCGGGGACTTGTTGAAGTTCTCAGAAGTCCGCCGAAGAGATCGTCGGAGGTTCATGGAGATCACCGGGAAGGTTCGGCTACTCGTTGAACTCACCACAAGATTAGGAGCTTGCTGGGAGTTCGCCGGAAGAAATCCGAGGGTGTATCGAAAGTCCACCAGAAGATCGTCGGAAAACTCACCGGAAGGAGACTCGACATTTGCCGGTTAAAAACTTGCTAAGGACTATGTTTTCAATTGCTTAGTTTGCATTTAATTAAGATTATGATTAAGAGATAATCCTATATCCTATTTAGGGGCCAACTAGGCCCGAATATGACCTAGTTTGGGCCAGATTTAAAGCCCATCTAGTGACCCGTAAGGTCGGGTAGTGGAACTGCCGGACCGGGCGGTGGCACCGCCCAAAACTTGAAGGACCGGGTGGTGGAACCGCCGGACTAGGCGGTGGCACCACCTAGAACCCGAAGGATCAGGCGGTGGTACTATTGGACTAGGCGATGGCACTGCCCAGCACCTGAATGGTCGGGCGGTGGCACCGTCACTGACAAGCGGTGGCATTGCTAGTAAATGGTCAATATGACATTGACAGGCGGTGGCACTACTAGTTTCGGGAACCCAAGAGAATTCAAATTTGGAGCTCAAATTTAAATCCTTTTGGGGTCTATAAATACCCCTAAATTCTCAGCAGAGAACATAACTTTTTGAGAAGCAATAGATTGAGATAAAAGCCTTAGCAAAGTCTTGAGCAAGCCTTGTTTTCAATTGCTTGAGTGTTCACCTCCTTCCTTTTCATTGAAAATTTGTAAGAGTGTGAACCACTTGTGAAAGGTTGTAAGAGGGGTATTTGTTCTTCCCCTTCAAAGTGATTTGCTAGTGGAAGTTGGGAGCCTCATCGAAGAAGGCTTCGCAAGTGGATGTAGGTCATATGACCGAACCACTTTAAATTGGTGTGTTCCTTGAATGTGTGAGTACTTACCTTTATGAAATTATTATTTATACTCCAGCAAGCTTTCATTTTCATCTTCTCACTTTACTCAAGTTACTATCGAATTGAAATCTCATCACATTTATGAATTCATTTTCAAACTTACAAGTTTTAATCCGTTGCACTAATTCACCCCTCCCTCGTAGTGTTGCTCCGATCCTAACAATTGGTATCAGAGCTAGGCTCACTTTCATATTTGGTATCAGAGATGGCTTACTCTAGCATGCATGAGAATCATTCTATTACACGTCCACCTATGTTTAATGGGTCGGATTACACGTATTGGAAAACTCGTATGAGGATCTTCCTTATTTCTATGGATTTTGAGCTTTGGACTATTATCGAAAATGGATTTCAAAAATCTTTTCTTCCGAGGAGCGAATAGGATGAATCGGAGAAGAAGATTTTTGCTTTAAATGCAAAGGCTATGAATATATGTTTTATGTATTAGACAAAAATGAATTCAATCGTGTTTCAATTTTTTATTTAGCTTTTAATATTTGGAGAACTCTTGAGGTCACTCATGAAGGCACTAGTCGAGTGAAAGAATCCAAAATCAACATTCTTGTTCACTCTTATGAACTTTTCCGAATGAAACCAAGTGAGTCCATCGGAGATATGTACACCAGTTTCACGAATGTCATAAATGGACTCAAAGCTCTTAGTAAAGATTTTTCTAACTTTGAACTTGTAACTAAAATCTTAAGATCTCTTCATAAAAGTTAGGATCCAAAAGTTACGACCATTCAAAAGGCCAAGGACCTTAAAATATTTCCTTTTGAAGAATTTATTGGGTCTCTAATGACCTACGAAATGATGTGCCATGCTCATGAAGAGCTCGAGAACCCCCTTCCAAAGAACAAGAAGGATATGACGCTCACATCACAAGAAGACCACTTGAAAGGAACATCAAGTGATGAGGACAGTGACAATGACATTGCACTTTTAACTCAAAAATTTTAAAAATTTATAAGAAAGAACAAATTTAAAAATAACACCAAAAACAGACTTGAACATAAAAAGAATCAAGTGATATGCTACGAATGCAAGAAGCCGAGGCACTTCAAAAATGAACGCCCCTAAGCCAAGAAGAAGCAACCAAAGAAGAAGAAATAATAAAAAATGATTTTGAATGAAAAATCATGAATAGGGTTCTAATAAGACCATCTCTATCAAAAACTCCCTATGAATTATGAAATAATAAAAAACTAAATGTTTCTTATTTTAAAGTTTTCAGTTGTAAATGCTTTATTTTGAATGAAAAGGATGCTTTAGAAAAATTTGATGCCAAATCCGATGAAGGTACATTTCTTGGTTATTCTTTCATTTCTAAGGTTTTTCGTGTTTTTAATAAAAGAACCTTAGTTATAGAAGAGTCTATTCATGTAGTTTTCAATGAAATTTCTAAGTTAAATAAAAATAATTTTAATGATGATCTTGGTTTTGAAAATTTGAATTTAAATGAACCCCCTCCTCAAAATAGCAACATGGATGCATCTTCTTCCTTACCTAAGAAATGGAAGTATGTGAATGCTCAACCAAAGGAGCTAATTCTAGGACATACATCAAAAGGGGTTCAAACTCGTTCTTCCTTCAAGAATTTTTGTGCTAACGCTGCCTTCCTTTCTCAAATCGAACCTAAATGCATTAACGAAGCCTTGAAAGATGATTCTTGGGTCATTGCAGTGCAAGAGGAATTGAACCAATTTGAGAGGAATGAGATATGGAAGCTTGTTCCTAGACCTAGTGACCAATTAGTCATTGGTACTAAATAGGTCTTTAGAAACAAGCAAGACGAATGCGGTATCGTGGTTAGAAACAAGGCTAGACAAGTGGCCAAAGGTTTCAACCAAGAAGAAGGCATTGACTACGAAAAAACCTTCGCTCCTATGGCAAGATTAGAAGCCATTAGGGTGCTCCTTGCCTATGCTAGTAGTAATGTTTTTAAACTATTTCAAATAGATGTCAAAAGTGTCTTCTTGAATGATTTTATTTATGAAATAGTATATGTCGAACAACCTCCCAGATTTGAAAATTCTCTTCTTCCTAATCATGTATTTATATTTACTAAGGATCTCTATGGCTTGAAATAAGCTACTAGAGCTTGGTATGAAAGGCTTAGTTCCTTTCTTATTTCAAATAATTTTACCAAAGGCAAGGTTGATACTACATTGTTTATCAAACACTTTGAAAACAATTTTCTTATTATACAAATTTATGTTGACGATATTATTTTTTGTTCTTCCGATGAATCACTATGTGAATCATTTGTCAAGTTTATGAGTCATGAATTTCAAATGAGTTTAATGGGTGAATTAACCTTCTTTTTAGGATTGCAAATTAAACAACTAAGTGATGGTATATTTCTTAATCAATCTAAATATACATTAGAATTGTTGAAACGATTTAACATGGATGATTCAAAAGCGATAAACACTCTTATGAGTACTTCGACTAAGTTAGATATGGATAAAAATGGTGAAAAGTTTGATAAAAAACGTATAGGGGAATGATAGGTAGTCAGTCTACTTTACCTCACCGCGACTAGACCGGATATCATGTTTAGTATAGGACTTTTGCTGGTCATAGGTGCCCAACAAGCCAATCGCGTGAGTGATGGCACGTGTGACTTGATATAGAATCTTTTTGCTTATTATATTTTGGCGTATATCACTTTATAACTATTGCATAAATGCATATATATATATATTGTGATGTCCTTGGATTTGTGCAATGGGAATCGGATCGTGATGAGATCACGATAATGAGATCGATTCACCTTTAAACACATATCCTAAATAATCCCGGTCATAGGTTACTCGAGAGGGACATCGTGATAACCAGATAGACTGGTGTGCTGTATACCCGTCCATATGATGGATGCAGCTGGTCTCATAGCTGCTCGTGTAGGGACACTAGGGATGCAGTACAGGTGCTCATTGGAGAATGAGTTCACTGATTGATCCGCTTATGGAATGCTGAATGGTTGATGATGCCTCATTGTCAAACAGCGATTCCGTAGTCCTAGTGGTGTATCTGGTCCTTAGACTTGAGACACCAAGGATGTCCTGTATGAGTGCTCCACTCTTTGATACCAGACTTATAGGTTTGGCTGTCCCAGATCTAGTACAGCTGGTCATTGGGAGTGGTAGTCGACCATACGAGGGCTATTGAGTGTCGATAGAGGATCATCCACTCTCGGCATCATGAGAGGAATATCCCATGTGTTCTTGCTCAGACAAATCCCTGGCCAGGGTCATTCGGGTTGAGAGAGAAAGAGTTCTCCGGGAGAATCCGATTAGAGCGAGACTCGAGTAGAAACCGTATGGGTCTGACAGCACCATGCTCGATATACGGTCTCTGGGATATTAGATGGATGAGGGACTATAGGTACATGGTAACTGAGGACAGACAGGTCCAATGGATTGGATTCCCCTGTATCGTCTGGGGACTACGGCGTAGTGGCCTAGTACGTCCGTAGTCGATGAGTCGAGTGAATTATTACAGAGATAATAATTCACTGAGTTAGAAGGAGTTCTGACAGGTATGACTCACGGCCAGCTCGATATTGGGCCTAGAGGGTCACATACATATGGTAGGCATTGCGATGAGTAGAGGTTCGGATATGAGATATCCGATGGAGCCCTTGTCTTATTGGATGCGGATCCAATACCCACTAGGGAAGGACCCATTAGGGTTTGACACGGGATCTCTATAAATAGGAGGGATTCATAGCCTCATAGGCTAGAGTCTTTGCTTGCCTTTCCTATTCTCCTCTCCCTCTCCACCTCAGAGTAGGCCTAGAGTTTTGAGGAGCATCGTCGTAACCCTACTGTGTGGATCACCGCTAGAGAGGAGGACGCTTGATCTCCTTCACCCTCTCCTAAGGATCTGCAAGGAAACAGGGATATACGATCTCCCTAGGTAACACAATCTCTATACGCAGTTTTGTGTTTTGCGGATTTTTTCGCACCAATCTTCGCACGACGACGAATATCTTTTTGGGAATCGGGGATTTTTGTTTTCTTGTTCTTCCGCTGCGCATATGATGTCGCCCCCCATGATTTCCCAACAACTTTGCACTAGGTTTCAATCTAATCCTAAATTATCTCATCTTAAGAGTATTAAAAGAAGTTTTAGATATCTTAAAGGAACTCCCAATTTAGGATTATGGTATCCGAAATCCAATAAATTCGATTTAATCACTTATGCAAATGTCGATTTTGGCGGATGCAGGATAGATAAAAAAAGTACATCCGGAACATGCCAATTTCTAGGACATTCACTTGTTTCTTGGACTTCTAAGAAACAAAATTCAATTGCACTATCTATGGCGGAAGCTGAATACATTGCTGCAAGTGCATGCTGTGCACAAGTTGTTTGGATGAAGAATACATTGGAAGACTATGGAATTTACTTGAAAAACATACCCATAAAATATGATAATACAAGTGTTGTTTGTCTTACCAAAAATCCAATTCTACACTCTAGAACTAAGCATATTGACATTAGGCATCATTTCATATATGATCATGTCTTTAACAATAATGTCATTCTAGAGTTTACTAACACAAAGCATCAATTAGTAGACATTTTTACAAAAGCTTTAGATGAAGACCAATTTGACTTCATTAGAAGGGAATTAGGCATGTTAAATTGTCCCTAAGAATAAGCTTGATTGAATGTATTTTTCGAAGAGTTTTTCATCCTCTTTCCATTTTTTTGTGGATTTGATTTCTTCCTTCTCTTTCGATTCCAAATGACATCTTAAAGCGCAATCCAAGATCCTATCCTATCTTAAACCAAACACTTCTGAAAAACAAAAATGGGGAGGAAAGAAATTTATTCTTTCTCTTCTTTGACACGCTAGTGATGGCACTGCTAGAACCGACGTTAGCACCGCTCGGATTGGCGGTGGCACCGCTTGAGAACTCCCTTATAAGAGAAGGTGTTAGGGCTGGTGGTGGATCCGCCCCCAACCCGTGAGAACTCTCCCTAGAACTCCCGCAATACTCTCTAAACCTCTTTAACCCTCATTCTAAACTTTAGAAGCCTAAGGGATGGATTCTTGTTAGTTCAAGCTCTCTATCTTCCAAGGAATTCTCCATAAGGTAAAATCTGAAATCTTTCCTTCCTCTTCTCATTATTTTGCCTACTATTCATAGTTTCATATTCTTGATCTATCATCTTGTTTAGATAATGGCACCTAAGAGATCAATAAGAACAAAAGGGAAGAGGGTGGAAGGAGATTCATATGACCAAAACCTTTTTAGATCTAATGAAGTAGCTCTTACATTTTCAAATTTCAAAATAAGAACTATACATAAGGGCAAACATGTTGATCTAGATGAACTTGGAAACCTAGAACCCATTAGATGGTTTGCACATTTAGATGCCTTACCTCGCCTACAAATCAATGAACCAATTTATCCTAGTTTAGTTAGGCTATTTTATGCAAACTTATGTGTGGACAACGATAGCCTAAGTACCTACCTTTTAAGAACACAAATTCAAATCTTTGATAGTACTATTTGTGAACTAATTGGAATTACTGAAAAGGATAGGGCTGTTACTTTAGAAATAAATGGGATGTCAATGTAATCGGAGCAACTTACTCCAGAGCCTTAGAAACTATTTTTGAAAATTCGAACCTAGGTATGATACCCAAAAGTTGCGAGCACTTACTACCCTTTAACTCTAAAATTCTTCATCACATCATGACTTGCATACTACTTCCCAAGCAATTTCATGAAATGAGTCAAATAGAGCTAAGCACCATTTATTGGATTATGACCATACAACATAATTGTTTTGGATACTTAATCCGACAACACATGCAGGATATAATAGCTAAAAACACTATGTTACCATATGGGGGGTTAATCACTCAATTAATACTTGCCCATGATATTTGTGTCTCGCTTGATGATGAAATAATTCAAGTTGATCGATTTAACACCATCAATAGAAATCTACTGAAAAGACTAAGGTGTACATTTAGCAATGGTATATGGGTTAGGCAACCTAGAAGGACTGATCCAATTCCCCCATCAGTTGAACAACCCGAAACACCAAGTTTTAGGTAAAATGAATCTCCTTCTCCTAGTCCTTTTGGTGCAACACCATCAGCTCCTGCTTCATTTTCTGAAAAACTCATTATGGCAGAATTACATCAGATCAAATCACAACAAGAACAACTCAAATCACAGCTAGTGCAAATTCAAATTCAACAAATTAAAATTTTGAAGGAACTACGACAAATGAATCAAAAAATAGATGTCATGTATAAGAACTATGGATTTCCTCCTAAAAATTAATCGATATGCCTTCTTATTCTATAACCTTGACATGCGATCCTTGTATGATTGCTCTTAATGCCAAGTTAATGTTTTGCCATCTTCTTTCATTTGTATGAAAGCTGAATTTTGGAAGAATTTTGGATTCTTTTGCCATCTTCTTTCTTTCTACTAAGATGAATTTTGTGTTAGGATCAAGAGCACTAAGAGAGGGGGGGGGGGGGGGGGGGGGGGGGTGAATTAGTACAGCGGAAAACCTTTTGCGATTAAAATCGAAAATTGCGTTCGTTCGATAGAAGTGATTTTGGTAAGAAAGCTGATTCGTAAATCACTTCAACTTTTGACTAGGAGAGATGCGGCAAAGATATGAACGCAGTTTGCAGTTATGATGGAAATCAGAATATAAGCGCAAACTGAAATACGACGTTCGTACGATAAAAGCGATTTCGGTATAAAAGCTGATTCGTAAACCACTTTAACTTGAGATAAGGCGAGATGCAGTTAAAGCAAAGATATAAAGGCAGTTTGCAGTTATAATGGAAATCAGAACGTAAGCGCAAACTGAAATACGACGTTCGTACGATAAAACTAATTTGCGTCTTAAACCCCGATTCGGAAAGCACTGAACTTTGAAACACGTTCGTAAAAACACAGAAGGCAGTAAGCTATTGAGGAGGTTTGCAGTAAAGATAAGATGCTCAAAGTAAATGCAAACCGAGATTTAGAGTGGTTCAGTCAATCTTGACCTACTCCACTTTTGGCTTCCTCCATCGACGAGGTCACCGACGTCAACTAGAGGCCTTCCTTCAATAGGCGAAGGCCAACCACCCTTTTACAGTTTCACTCCTTTTGACGGGCTTAGGAGACAACCCTTACAGAATTTTCTCTCCTCTCTTTACAGCTCAAAACTTGGAAGAAAAGAGGACGAAGAACTTTTGGCCTTTACAACAATTTTGAGCTCTAAGAAACACAGAAAAAGATTAAGATTTCGGTGTAAGTTCATGCCCTTTCAGTGCTGAATGGGTGGGGTATTTATAGGCCCCAACCCAGTTCAAATTTGGAGATCAAAACTGTCAATTCCCGAAATTCCGGGATCAGGCGGTTGCACCTCCTGACTGAGGTGGTTGCACCACCTGGCAGAGCTCGAAGACTGAGCCTTTGGGCGGTGCTTCCACCTGTCAGGTGCAATTGCACCTCCTGCCAGAGCTCAAAGACCGAGCTCAAGCGGTTGCACCTCCTAGGCGGTTGCACCGCCTGCCAGAGCTCGAAGACCGAGCTCAGGCAGTGCTACCTCGTATCAGGGGAGGTTGCACCGCCCAGTCTCTCTCGGAGACTGAGCCCAGGCGGTGACAACTCCTGGCTTGGGCGGTTGCACCGCCCAGTCTTGCTCGGAGACTTAGCCCAGGCGGTGCCACCTCCTGGCTGGGGCGGTTGCACTGCCTAGTCTCGCTCGGAGACTTAGCCCAGGCGGTGCTACCTCTTGGCTTGGGCGGTTGCACCTCCCAACAGAAATCAAGGTCCGAATGGGTTGATCCATTCGGCCCAATTTGGGTTTTTCAAGGGCCCAATTGCCCCAAGATTAAGTTAATGGGATCACCTCCCATTTCCAACTTAATCATTGTGCTAACTATGATATTCCCTAAGACATTTACTGCAACTTGCTCTGGTGCGTCAATCGCTTCTTCCGGCCAACTTCCGTCGATCATCCGATGAACCCTCGGTGATGCTCCTGCGGACTTCTGGCAAACTCCTGGACTTGCGACGATCCACTTGGCGAGTTCCGACGAGCTTCTATGGCAAGCTCATGGACTTCTCGGATTTGTTCCTGCAGAACCTCCGACGATAGTCCGAACTTCCGTCGAACTCTCGAACTCCCAACGTGATCATTGTCTTGACTCCAGCGCAACTCCTGCTGCATGTCTTACTTTCATCGTAGTTAATCCTGCACACTTATCTCAACATATAGATTACATAACAAATGACAATTGACTTCATCATCAAAATCCGAGATTCAAAATTTTGGATTCTGTTTAATAAGCTGAATTTTGTATAATCTTATGAATGCTGAATGATCAATCTTCATGGTGAATTTTTAATCACAATTTGTATACTTAAAAGTCTCATCTCCTTTTTGTTGATGACAAAGGGGGAGAAGAATGAGTAAAAAATTGATAAACTGTATGCCAATGTGATAGCATGACTTATATGATTTACAAAAGCTTGTGTTAATGCAAATGTCTTGTATGCATCGATAGCATGACTTATATCAATTGCAAGAGCCTGTATTAATGCGAGAAGAATGAGTAAAAGATTGATGAATTGTATGCCAATGTGAAAGCATGACTTATATAAATTGCAAAAGCTTGTGTATTGCAAAGGTCTTATATGAATTATATGCATCGATAGCATGACTTATCTGAATTGCAAGAGCCTATGTAAATGTCCTAAATACATCACAAAACTCCTTGAGAATATTGCAAGTTTTTAGATTGCTTGATCAAGACATACATTTATATCATGAGATTCATGTTGAAAGTTCATATCTCTTGTTGAAATAATAATTATCTTTTATCATTTGACTTGGAAATAATCTTCATAGCTTGAAATTATGAGAAATACGAAGTTTTGTATTTGCTCATGCTTATTGAGAATAACGATAAGTTCAACGGATATAACTTATCGGCTTAGGCTTGAATTCAAAGAGATTGAATTCAAGAATTTTTATCTTCTCATAATATGACATATAGATAGGGGGAGTTATGTTTAACTCCATCATCAATTGATTGTCATCATCAAAATGGGGGAGATTGTTGAATCTCGAATTTTGATGATGAAATCAATTGATGGATTAATTGATCTAATCTGTATTATTAAGTTAAGTATGCATGATTAACTATGATAGCCTGAAAACATAAAGCAAGTCTATCGGAGTCAAGTTCGATGGGTGTTCAAGAGTCCGAAGATTCGTCGGAGATGCTGCCGGAACCAATCGAGAAGAAATTAGGGATTTGTCGAAGTTCTCATAAGTCCGCCAAAGAGATCGTCGGAGGTTCGCGGAGATCACCGAGAAGGCTTGGCTACTCGCTGAACTCGCCACAAGATTGGGAGCCTGCTGGGAGTCTGCTAGAAGAAATCTAAGGGTGTATCGGAAGTTGGCCGGAAGATTGCCGGAAAGCTCGCCGGAAGGAGACTCGACGTTTGCCGGTTAAAAATTTGCTTAGGACTATATTTTCAAATGCGTAGTTTGCATATAATTGTTGAATCTCGTATTTTGATGATGAAACTACTTGATATATGTTTATGATTTAATCTACGTTTTGAGTGACGCAGGATGCTTCAATCAGAATGAGACAATTAAAGCAGGAAAATCATGTTGTGCCGGAGGAACATGTCAGAAGATTGGACGTCGGGCCGGTGGATCGGTCGATGTATCGACAGAGGGCTTCGGGCCGTGGACCCGGACATCGGGCCAAGAAGAGCGGGTATTGTGCCAAGAATATCGGAGTTGCATAGTCAACTGGCCGATTGGGCAATAGGCTGCTAGAGAGGACCATGCGCCGAAGAATCGGACGAAGCGTCGAGGGACCAATGACATGCCGGACAACTTGGTTAATTGTTTAGGATTAATTGTCTCGATCAAAGTTTTGTTTTAAGTGTGCAGGATTAACTATGATGGAAGAAAGACATGCAGCAGGAGTTGCGCCGGAGTCAAGACAATGATCACGTTGGGAGTTCGAGAGTTCAACGGAAGTTCGAACAGTCGTCGGAGGTTCTGCGGGAACAAATCCGAGAAGTCCATAAGCTTGCCAAAGAAGCTCATCGAAACTCGTCAAGTTAATCGTCGCAAGTCCAGGAGTTTGCCGGAAGTCCCGAGGAGCATCACCGAGGGATCATTGGATGATCGACGGAAGTTCGCCGGAAACTCGCAGGAAGAAGCGATTGATGCACCGGAGCAAGCTGCAGAAATTGTCTTAGGAATTATCGTAGTTAGCACATTGATTAAGTTGGAAATGGGAGGTGATCCCATTAACTTAATCTTGGGGCAATTGGGCCACTAAAAAAATCCAAATTGGGCCGAATGGATCAACCCATTCGGACCCTGATTGCTGTGGGAGGTGCAACCGCCCAAGCCAGGAGATGGCGCTGCCTGGGCTAAGTCTCCCAGTGAGACTGGGTGGTGCAACCACCCCAGCCAGGGGGTGGCACCGCCTGGGCTCAGTCTCCGAGCGAGACTGGGCGGTGCAACCTCCCCTGACAGGAGGTGGCACCGCCTGAGCTCAGTCTTCGAGCTCTGCCAAGCGGTGCAACCGCCTCAGTCAAGAGGTGCAACCGCCTGAGCTCGGTCTTCGAGCTCTAGCAAGAGGTGCAATCGCCCCTGACAAGAGGTAGCACCGCCTAGAGGCTCAGTCTTCGAGCTCTGCCAGGCGGTGCAACCGCCCTAGTCAGGAGGTGCAACCGCTTGATCCCAGAATTCCGGGAATTGATAGTTTTGAGCTCCAAATTTGAACTGGGTTGGGGCCTATAAATACCCCACCCATTCAGCACTCAAAGAGCATGAACTTACACTGAAATCTTGATCTTTTTCTGTGATTCTTAGAGCTCAAAATTGTTGTAAAGGCCAAAAGTTCTTCTCCCTCCGTTCTTCCAAGTTTTGAGTTGTAAAGAGAGGAGAGAAAATTCTGTAAGGGTTTTCTCCTAAGCCCGTCAAAAGGAGTGAAACTGTAAAAGGGTGGTTGGCCTTCGCCTATTGAAGGAAGGCCTCTAGTTGACGTCGGTTACCTCGTCGGTGGAGGAAGCTAAAAGTGGAGTAGGTCAAGATTGACCGAACCACTCTAAATCTCGGTTTGCATTTACTTTGAGCATATTATCTTTACTGCAAACCTCCTCTATAGCTTACTGCTTTCTGCGCATATACGATCCGGTTTCAAGCGTTGCACTTTCCGAATCAGCGTTTAGACGTAAAACTATTTTTTCGTACGATCATCATATTGCAGTTTGCGTTTACATCTTGATTTCAATCATAACTGCAAACTACCTTTATGTCCATGCTTAAACTGCATCTAGCCTAATCAAGTGATTTACGAATCAGCATTTAGACGTAAATCCGCTTCTTCGTACGAACGTCGTATTTCAGTTTGCGCTTATATTCTGGTTTTCATCATAACTGCAAACCGCCTTCATAAGATTGATTTTAACGTCATCTCGCTTGATCTTAAGTTAAAGTAATCTTAGAATTGGCTTTCACACCAAAATCGTTTTTATCATTTGAACGTGTTTTATCGCTGAAAGATTTCCGCTGCACTAATTCACTCCCCCTCTCTTAATGCTCTGGATCCTAACAATTGGTATCAAAGCGAGGTTAACTCTCAAATGGATTAAAGCCCAAGAAAGATGGCATATACCGGAAACCAAGAGAGCTTATAGGTTGTTCGTCCACCGTTGTTTAACGGATTGGACTACACTTATTGAAAAACTCGAATGAGAGTTTTCTTGATTTCTATGAATTTGGATTTGTGGAATATCGTTGAAAACGGTTTTCAACTTCCCTCTAAACCGATGAACGAATGGTCGGATTTGGAGAAGTATTTTTCTTTAAACGCAAAGGCTATGAATGCCTTATTTTGCGCTTTGGACAAAAATGAGTTCAATCGGATTTCTACGTGCGAAACGGCTTTTGACATTTGGTGAACACTTGAAATCACGCACGAGGGAACTAGTAGAGTCAAAGACTCGAAAGTTAACATTTTATTGCATGATTTTGAGCTTTTTTGAATGCAACCAAGCGATACTATAGGCGACATGTACACCCGTTTCATGGATGTCGTCAATAGTTTAAGAGCTCTTGGAAAATGTTTTTCGGATTTTGAACTCGTAAACAAGATTTTGTGTTCTCTTTCTAAGAAGTGGGATTCAAAAGTAACTGCAATACAAGAAGCTAAAAACCTAAACAACTTACCACTTGAAGAACTAGTTGGTTCGTTGATGACATATGAAATGGTGCACAATGCACATGATGAACATGTTGAACACAATCACCTTCCAAAGAACAGGAAGGATTTGGAACTCCGGATAAATGAATACCACTTGAGCGATGACTCAAGTGATGAGGATAATGATGAACTTGAACTTCAAACACTAAATCTTAATAAGTTTATTAAACAAAAATCTAAAATAGACAATGAACTTGAACGAAGGAAGAGGCCAAAGAAGAGGAAGGCAACCAAGGATGAATCAAGAAATTCCAAAGGTGAAACGACGAATTGGGCTTTGACGGGCTTCGACTACAAGGTAAGTAACTCAACTCTCTTAAACTATTTCGAAATTACATGATGCTCTTCATAATGCATTTTCTTTTTTAATATAGAATTAATTTTTTTGAAAATTACATGTTTAAAAAAAAATGATGAAAATGCAAAATTTATGATCATGATAGTAGTTTTGAAAATAATCATGAAAAATACATATTTTATGATAACCAAACAAAATGATTTTAATTGAAAATATGAAATCATGCTTGATGATATAATGATGTTTTGATACCATGATTTTATTCTATGCATGAGATTTTAAAAATCGTGTTTATTGGTTTTATAATTATGGATGATAAATCTTACGATTTTTTATTTTCACGGTAATGAAAGTGCCTTATTGATCTTTGTCGTAATAAAACTTGCACTTTCGATTTTAAAACATGCTACATGTTTGGCATAGATGAAATAAAATCATATGAATTAAAACAACTAAAAAGATAAAAGTATTTTTCTTGAAAATTTATTTTTCTCTACCTTATTGACTTTTTCACTAAGAGATTAATAAAATTATCTATGCCATTTTGAATCTCTTGAAAGTAATGTTGAGATTTTGATGATTTGAATTTAATGGGTTTTATCAAAATCATGATCTTAATTTCCCATGATTTATAACTTGAAATCATTTATGAATCAAGATCTCCTACTTTGTGTTGTTATTGAAATTTATTGAAATGAATCGTGATTTCTTGGAATTATAACTTGAGAATTCTTTTTATAAATCAAAATAACTTACGATGATTCTTTCTTTTTGCTATTTGAGGTATCTAAAAAGAATCATAATATGTCTCTTAATATTCATAATTTGTCTACGTGATTCGTAAATCTCATTACCAATTCTTCTTGATATTCCTTATGTGATGATATGAATACATGAAATATTCATTAATTTATTTTGATGTATACAAATGAAAAGTTATGATCATGCATGGTAGGATATAATTTGACAAAATTGATACCATCATGATATGAAGCATTTATGATTTGCAATGATGCATGCAATACTTGAGCTTTTTAATTATGATGTGATGTATTGCATATGATGTAAATCATGATTTAAAATGCTATGAGTTATTACTAAAATGATGTATTATAAATGTTGATTTAATGTCATGAATACTCTAAATGATGAATGTTTGGTATCATGATCAAAATGTTGATAAATAGTTAAAAATTTAAGTATCATGTATAATATGCTCAAAATATTGATTGATTTATTCAGTATCATGCATGAATGAAATATAAGGTTTTTGAAATTGTGCATGTTCGAATTTGAAAATATAATGATGCACAAATAAGATTGAAACCTACCTTTGTCATGATTTAGAAATTAATGTAAAGGGTCTTCCCTTCTTTTTGCCAATGACATAGGGCGAGAAAGAGTTGCTAATGTGCATATCTCAAAGAGAAAATTGCTAGCTTGCATGTCTTAAACTGTTGAAAATTTTTTGCTAGCTTGTATATTGTAAACTTGCTATCGTACTACCATGATGATGAGCATGTCTTATCTTCATGATTGTATTTGAAAAACTATGGCAAAAATATGTCTGAATGATTGAACATGTTTTTCGAACTTTCTTAATTGAATGATCAAATCACTCGATTGCCATGATGATTTTACACAATTACATGCCCTAATAACAGGTTGGAAATTATGTGCTTTGGATACAAAAATTTTCATGACAATAAGCATGTTTTGTCCTCATGATTGTATTTGAAAATCAATAGCACAGCCTTGTCCGAATGCATGAAAGTGTTAATTTTATTTTCGAATTCTCTTAACTATTGGTATCCTAACAATTGGATTTTCGAATTATCCTCTTCCAGACTTAATAAGAATATGTCATATCAAGTTTAATTCATATCATTGATTTTTGACATATGGAATCAACTAGCAAATACATCTCTCATACACTTATCATGTGAACAATATTTTGTTTTGAGAAATGGATTTGATGAAATAATTCCTGCTTATAAATTCCTTCTTGAAAAAGGAAATCATTTTTACGTACAAGGATTTGATATATATCTTGATACTTGTAAAAATGAAGCGTGCTTTAATATCTTATCGATTTTAACTTCATTCGAGTAAGCTCAAAAATAGCTTTCCTCCTTCATGCAAAAAGAAAATAACAAATAAAATGGAAGAAGTTTTCAAAGCTATCTCCATGTTATGTTTTCCTTGAGATGTTTGAATATTTGGTATCTTATCACTCTTTGTTGAAAAATGACATGAACCTGCTTATGGCATCGCACTTATATTTAAAATTTGCTCTATGCCATGGTTGCATTATAATAATATATCAAGAACTAGCATCGCAACTTTACTTATTGATATCTTGCCATGCTACAATTGATAAACACTTGAAATGTTTGCGTTACGATATCAAAAGCTTACATTGCAATCTTACATGTTGATATCATACCATTTGATAATAGCAAACTTGCATGATGATAAAACTTGATATTATGTTTTTCATGCAATGAGTTGAACCAATATCACAAACGCTTGATTGTGGTACTTCTCCTTTTTGTTGATGACAAAGGGGGAGAAGCATGTTGATGACATAACATGTTATGCATAAGTTTATGCATAAATTCATGATGACGTGTTGCAAGTATTCATCATGAATATTGCAATGACTTGAATTCAGTTTGAATTCAAGGCTCTATCAATATGGCATATTGATAGGGGGAGTTTGTTTAAACTCCGGGAGTTAAGTTTAACTCCGTCATCAAGTGGTTATCATCATAAAAAAGGGGGAGATTGTTGAATCTCGTATTTTGATGATGAAACTACTTGATATATGTTTATGATTTAATCTATGTTTTGAGTGACGCAGTATGCTTCGATCAGGATGAGACAATTAAAGCAGGAAAATCATGTTGTGCCGGAGGAACATGTCAGAAGATTGGACGTCGGGCCGGTGGATCGGTCAATGTATCGACAGAAGGCTTCGGGCCGTGGATTCGGACATCGGGCCAAGAAGAGCGGGTATTATGCCAAGGATATCAGAGTTGCATAGTCAACTGGCCGATTGGGCAATAGACTGCAGGAGAGGACCATGCGCCGAAGAATCAGATGAAGCGTCGAGGGACCAATGACATGCCGGACAACTTGGTTAATTGCTTGGGATTAATTGTCTCAATCGAAGTTTTGTTTTAAGTGTGCAGGATTAACTACGATGGAAGAAAGACATGCAGCAGGAGTTGCACCGGAGTCAAGACAATGATCACGTTAGGAGTTCGAGAGTTCGACGAAAGTTCGGACAATCGTCGAAGGTTCTGCGGGAACAAATCCGAGAAGTCCATAAGCTTGCCAAAGAAGCTCGTCGGAACTCGCCAAGTGAATCGTCACAAGTCCAGGAGTTTACCGGAAGTCCGTAGGAGCATCACCGAGGGTTCATTGGATGATCGACGGAAGTTCGCCGGAAACTCGCCGGATGAAGCGATTGACGCACCGGAGCAAGCTGCAGAAATTGTCTTAGGAATTATCGTAGTTAGCACATTAATTAAGTTGGAAATGGGAGGTGATCCCATTAACTTAATCTTGGGGCAATTGGGCCCCTAAAAAAACCCAAATTGGGCCGAATGGATCAACCCATTCGGACCCTGATTGTTGTGGGAGGTGCAACCGCCCAAGCCAGGAGGTGGCACTGCCTAGGCTAAGTCTCCCAGCGAGACTGGGCAGTGCAACCGGCCCAACCAGGAGGTGGCACCGCCTGGGCTTAGTCTTCGAGAGAGACTGGGCGGTGCAAACTCCCCCGACAGGAGGTGGCACCGCCTGAGCTCAGTCTTCGAGCTCTGCCAGGCGGTGCAACCGCCTCAGTCAGGAGGTGCAACCGCCTAAGCTCGGTCTTCGAGCTCTGGCAAGAGGTGCAACCGCCCCTGACAAGAGGTAGCACCACCCAGAGGCTCAGTCTTCGAGCTTTGCCAAGCAGTGCAACCGCCCCAGTCAAGAGGTGCAACCGCATGATCCTGGAATTCCGGGAATTGACAGTTTTGAGCTCCAAATTTGAACTGAGTTGGGGCCTTTAATACCCCACCCATTCAGCACTGAAAGAGCATGAACTTACACCGAAATCTTGATCTTTTTCTGTGATTCTTAGAGCTCAAAATTGTTGTAAAGGCCAAAAGTTCTTCTCACTCTGTTCTTCCAAGTTCTGAGTTGTAAAGAGAGGAGAGAAAATTCTGTAAGGGTTATCTCCTAAGACCGTCAAAAGGAGTGAAACTGTAAAAGGGTGGTTGGCCTTCGCCTATTGAAGGAAGGCCTCTAGTTGACGTCGGTGACCTCGTCGGTGGAGGAAGCCAAAAGTGTAGGTCAAGATTGACCGAACCACTCTAAATCTCGATTTGCATTTACTTTGAGCATATTATCTTTACTGCAAACCTCCTCTATAGCTTACTGCTTTCTGCGCATATACGATCCGGTTTCAAGTGTTGCACTTTCCGAATCAGCGTTTAGACGTAAAACTGTTTTTTCGTACGATCATCATATTTCAGTTTGCGTTTACGTCTTAATTTCAATCATACTGCAAACTGCCTTTATGTCCTTGCTTAAACTGCATCTAGCCTAATCAAGTGATTTACGAATCAACATTTAGACGTAAATCAGCTTCTTCATACGAACATCGTATTTCAGTTTGCGCTTATATTCTGGTTTTCATCATAACTGCAAACTGCCTTCATAAGATTGATTTTAACGTCAACTCGCTTGATCTTAAGTTAAAGTAATTTTAGAATCGGCTTTCACACTGAAATCATTTTTATCGTTCGAACGTGTTTTATCACTGAAAGATTTCCGCTGCACTAATTCACCCCCCCCCCCCCCCCCCTCTTAATGCTCTTGATCCTAACAATAATTAGGGCTAGGATTAAGGGATAATCTCCTATTTCCTAGTTAGGGTCCAATTGGGCTCGAATATGACCTGGTTTGGGCCAGATTTGAAGCCCATCCAATGACCCGTAAGGTTGGGCGGTGGAACCGCCCGACCGGGTAGTGGCACCGCCCAGAACTAGAAGGACCAGGCGGTGGAACTATCGGACTAGGCGGTAGCACCGCCCAAAACCCGAAGGATTAGGTGGTGGTACCATTGGACTGGATAGTGGCACCACCCAACACCCGAATGGTCGGGCGGTGCCACCGCTAGTAAACGGTCAATATGACATTGACAGGCGGTGGCACTGCTAGCTTCGAGAACCCAAGAGAATTCAAATTTGGAGCTCAAATTTAAATCCTCTTAGGGTCTATAAATACCCCTCAATTCTCAGCAGAGAACATAACTTTTTGAGAAGCAATAGATTGAGATAAAAGCCTTAGCAAAGTCTATAGTAAGCCTTGTTTTCAATTGCTTGAGTGTTCACCTCCTTCCTTTTCGTTAAAAATTTGTAAGAGTATGAACCATTTGTGAAAGGTTGTAAGAGGGGTATTTGTTCTTCCCCTTCAAAGTGATTTGCTAGTGGAAGTTGGGAGCCTCGTCGAAGAAGGCTTCGCAAGTAGATGTAGGTCATTTGACCGAACCACTTTAAATTGGTGTGTTCCTTGAATGTGTGAGTACTTACCTTTATGAAATTATTATTTATACTCCAGCAAGCTTTTATTTTCATCTTCTCACTTTACTCAAGTTACTATCGAATTGAAATCTCCTCGCATTTATGAATTCATTTTCAAACTTACAAGTTTTAATCCGTTGCACTAATTCACCCCTCCCTCTTAGTGCCGCTCCAATCCTAACAATTGGTATCAGAGCTAGGCTCACTTTCATATTTGGTTTTGGTTTAATACCCAAGAGAGATGGCTTACTCCGGCTTGCATGAGAATCATTATATTACATGTCCACCTATGTTTAATAGGTTGGATTACACATCTTCGAAAACTCGTATGAGGATCTTCCTTATTTCTATGGATTTTGAACTTTGGACTATTATCGAAAATGGATTTCAAAAATCTTCTCTTCCGATGAGCGAATAGGATGAATCGGAGAAGAAGGTTTTTGCTTTAAATGCAAAGGATATGAATATATGTTTTATGTATTAGACAAAAATGAATTCAATCGCATTTTAATTTGTGATTTGGCTTTTGATATTTGGAGAACTCTTGAGGTCACTCATGAAGGCACTAGCCGAGTGAAAGAATCCAAAATCAACATTCTTGTGCACTCTTGTGAACTTTTCCGAATGAAACCAAGTGAGTCCATCGGAGACATAGACACCCGTCTCGCTCGGAGACTGAGCCCAAGCGGTGCCACCGTCTGGCTGGAGCGGTTGCACCTCCCAGTCTCACTCAGAGACTGAGCCCAGGCGGTGCAACCTCCTGCCTTGGGCGGTTCAACCGCTTGGCAGAAATCAGGGTTCGAATGGGTTGATCCATTCGGCCCAATTTGGGTTTTTCAAGGGCCCAATTGCCCCAAGATTAAGTTAATGGGATCACCTCCCATTTCCAACTTAATCATTGTGCTAACTACGATATTCCCTAAGACATTTACTGCAACTTGCTCCGGTGCGTCAATCGCTTCTTCCGGTGAGCTTCCGGCGAACTTCTGTCGATCATCCGATGAACCCTCGGTGATGCTCCTGCGGACTTCCGGCAAACTCCTGGACTTGCGACGATCCACTTGGCGAGTTTCGACGAGCTTCTTTGGCTAGCTCATGGACTTCTCGGATTTGTTCCCGCAGAACCTCTGACGACTGTCCGAACTTCCCTCGAACTCTTGAACTCCTAATGTGATCATTGTCTTGACTCCGGCGCAACTCCTGCTGCATGTCTTACTTTCATCGTAGTTAATCCTGCACACTTATCTCAACATATAGATTACATAACAAATGACAATTGACTTCATCATCAAAATCCGAGATTCAACAATCTCCCCCTTTTTAAATGATGACAATCAATTGATAATGGAGTTAACCTTAACTCCCCCTGTCTATATGCCATACTTGAGATAAGTCTTTCTTGAATTCAAAACCTTTGAATTCAAGAGACATATTGATAAGTTAAAATCATTTAAACTTATCAATACTCCCATCATGATTCCCATCATGATGTATCTCTCTAAAGATGATGTCAAGGCTTGACATTCATTTTCAAATTTTACATTACAAGTTTGAATGATGGTAATAGTAGCAATTCATCATATTGTAAGATATCAATATGTAAAACTGCAAAGTAAGATTTTGATATCATTACATGATGCATACATTTCAAATGTTTTAGCAATTATTGCATTTCATCACATGGTAAGATATCAATACGTAAAATTACGATGCAAGTTTTTTGTTTGATATCTTGACATTATACAAACAAGGCATAATGCAAATTATAGCAATCATAGCATCTCTTGGTGATGCAAGCATGGCATTAATACTCATATATTTCTCCCCCTTTGTCATCAACAAAAAGCATGGTAGTTGTGATATCAGGAGAACAATATAAATAAATTTTGAGCATAAGTGTGATAGTCGTTCATGCCTCAAGTTATTTTCCAATAGTAAGTGATAGAAAATCAATTGTACAGGCATGATATGTAGATCACTTTGAATACTTCTTCCTTTTTATTTGTTATAATCTTTTTGTATGAAGGAGAAAGGCAATTTGTGATACCAGCTATTTGTGAGTTTACTTTGAGTGAAGTTAAAACCGAGGAGAGATTAAATCATGCTTCAGGTATCAAAATATGTATGTGAAGCAAATCTTTGCAAGTAAAAACATTATCATCCATATTTCAAGATGAAATTCATAAGTAGGAATCATCAAATCCATTTCAAAAAAATATTTTTCATATAAGTGTATGAGAAAATCCGATTTTTAGGATACCAATTATTAAGCGAATCCGAAAATGAAATTAACACTTTCATGAATTCAGACAAGACTATGCTACATATTTTCAAATATAATCATAAAGACAAAACATGCTTATTGTTATGGAAATTTTTGTATTCAACACATAATTTCCAACATGTTATTTAGGCATGTAATAGCAATCAAGTGATTTGATCATTCAACAAAGTCCAAAAAATAATTTTAACTAGTTTATATATTCGGACACATCAAGATTCCTAATTCTCTTCTTATGAAATCAAATTGTTCTTCACTTAGAGGTTTTATAAAAATATCAGCTAATTGATGTTTAGTATCAATGAACTCTATGATTACATCATGATTAGTAACATGATCTCGTATAAAGTGATGTCTAATATCAATATGTTTTGTTCTTGAGTGTTGTATAGGATTCTTTGTTAAGCATATTTCACTTGTGTTATCACATTTAATGGGAATATTTTTAAGATGAATTTTATAATCTTCTAAGGTGTTTTTCATCCATACAACTTGTGCACAACATGCACTTGCTGCAATATATTCAGCTTCGGTTGTTGATAGTGCAACCGAGTTTTGTTTCTTAGATGACCAGGAAACAAGGGCATGTCCTAAAAATTGACATGTTCCTGATGTGCTTCTTCTATCTAGTCTACAGCCAGCAAAGTCCGCATCAGCATAAGCAATTAATTCAAGATTCTTTGATTTTGGGTACCATAATCCTAGATTTGTGGTACCATTAAGATATCTAAGTATTCTTTTAACTGCTATGAGATGCGATATCTTAGGGTTTCATTGAAATCTAGCACAAAGTCCTACACTGAACATGATATCTGGTCTAGTTGCAGTGAGGTAAAGTAAACTTCCTATCATACCCCTATAGGTTTTTTGATCGAAGCTTTCTCCACTTTCATAAATTTCTAACTTAGTGGAGGTGCTCATAGGAGTGTTAATAGCTTTTGAGTTATTCATATTAAACTTTTTTAGCAAATTCATAGCATATTTAGTTTGAGTAATAAAGATGCCATTGCTTAGTTTTTTGATTTGTAAGCCTAAGAAGAATGTTAATTCTCCCATTAAACTCATTTCGAATTCAAGACTCATAGTTTTAGCAAAAGATTCACAAAGAGATTCATTCGTAGAACCAAAGATAATATCATCAACATAAATCTGAACAATGAGAAAATTATTTTCAAAATTCTTGAAGAACAATGTAGTATCAACCTTGTCTTTCGTGAAATTATTTTCAATAAGAAAAGAACTAAGTCTCTCAGACCAAGCCCTCGGAGCTTGTTTTAAACCATAGAGAGCTTTAGTTAATCTAAACACATGATTAGGGAGGCTATTATTTTCAAATCCAGGAGGTTGTTCAACATAGACTTCTTCGGAAATAATGCCATTAAGAAAAGTGTTTTTAACATCCATTTGAAACAACTTAAAATTATTGCTACTAGCGTAGGCAAGGAGCATCCTTATAGCTTCTAATCGAGCCACAGCAGCGAAGGTTTCTTCGTAATCGATACCTTCTTCTTGGTTGAAACCTTTGGCCACTAATCTATCCTTGTTTCTAACCACGATACCATATTCATCTTGCTTATTTCTAAAGACCCATTTAGTACTAATAACTAAATGATCATTTGGCCTAGGAACAAGCTTCCACACCTCATTTCTCTCAAGTTGATTTAATTCATCTTGCATTGCGATAATCCATGAATCATCTTTCATGGCTTCGTCAACACATTTGGGTTTAATTTGGGAGAGAAAAGCGGCGTTGGCACCAAAATTTTTAAGAGAAGAACGTGTTTGAACCCTCTTTGATGTGTCTCCTAAGATTAGCTCCTTAGGATGAGCATCTACATACTTCCAATCCTTGGATAAGGATGTTTCGGAAGTGGATGCATCCAAGTTGCTAGTTGGAGACGGGGTTTCATTTAAATTCAAGGAATCAAAATTAACATCATCATCAAAATTATTTTTCCTGATTTCGGAAATCTCATTGAAAACAACATGAATGGATTCTTCAATAATTAAAGTTCTTTTATTAAAGATACGAAATGCTTTAGAAACCGAAGAATAACCAAGAAAGATTCCTTCATCGGGTTTAGCATCAAATTTTCCTAAGTTATCTTTTTCATTCAAGATAAAACACTTACACCCAAAGACTTTAAAATATGAAACATTGGGTTTTTTGTTGTTCCATAACTCATAGGGAGTTTTGGTGAGTAAAGGTCTTACTAGAACTCTATTCAAAATATAGCATGCAGTGTTTACAGCTTCGGCCCAAAAATATTTGGGTAGGCTAAGTTCATTTAACATTGTTCTTGCCATTTCTTGTAAATTTCGATTTTTTCTTTCTACTACTCAATTTTGTTGAGGATTTCTTAGAGTAGAGAAATTATGGTTGTATCCATTGAGTTCACAAAATTCTTGGAAATCATGGTTTTGAAATTCACCACCGTGATCACTTTTAATTGACGAAATCATAGAACCCTTCTCATTTTGAACAAGTTTACAAAACTTGGTAAAATATCTAAAGCATTCATTTTTCTGTTTTAAGAAGTAAGTCCATGTGTATCTGCTATAGTCATCCACAATGACGAAGGCGTATTTGCTACCTCCTAGGCTTGATGTAGAGATTGGTCCGAACAAGTCCATATGGATCAATTGTAAGGGCCTAGAGGTGCTTATTTGATTCTTAGATTTGAAACTACTCTTAATTTGTTTACCTAATTGGCAAGCATCACATACATTATCTTTGATGAACTTGATATGAGGAATTCCTCTTACAAGTTCTTTAGATGATATTTGAGTGATTAGTTTCATGCTAGCATGACCTAATCTTCTATGCCATAGCCAAGCATCCTCATTCAAAACCGAAAAACACATTTCATTACACAAATCATTGATGTCAATAGTATATACGTTATTTTGTTTTAATGCAATCATAGACGTGTTTTTGTGTGGTTTTTCAATGATGCAAGCATTAGATTCGAATCTGACAATATATCCTTTATCACATAATTGACTAATGCTCAAGAGGTTATGTTTTAAACCATCAACTAACAAAACATCTACAATAAAGAAGTTGGATTTGTTACCTATGGTTCCTTTGCCAATGATTTTACCCTTGTTGTTGTCTCTGAAGGTGACATAGCCTTCGTCTATGCTAGTGAGCTTAGAGAATTGAGATGGATTTCCGGTCATATGCCTTGAGCATCCACTATCAAGGTACCATCTCTTGCTCCTAGCTTGCGATGGTATAGGTTTCTATAAGAAAGGATGATCTTTAGGTACCCATTTGCTTTTGGGTGCCTCAAAAATAGATCTACATTATTTATCATGTTGCATAGAATTTATCACGGTTCCTTTAGGAACCCAAATTAATTTGTTCAGACTAATTTTCTTGAATGGACAATAATGCGTTTTGTGTCCAAGTTTGCAACAAAAGTTGCATTTGCTTTGGTGTCGAACATGTAAGATGGGGCCTTTTATGAAGGTGGTTGGATTTTGGTGAGGACTTCTCATAAATCCAATTCCACTTCTTTTGGGAACGTGACCCTTGTTTACAAGGATCATGTTCAAGGACTTGCTACCAACCTCGAATTTCTTCAAGGTGTCCTTAAGTAGCAAGTTTTCCTTTTGGAGAGTTTCTAGATCATGGCATTTTATGCATGAACCTAAACTATCATGATATTCAGTTTTTAACTTATCAAAAGTACAAGTAAGACTATCATGCTCCTTTTTTAGCAATTTGTATTTTCTACTAATAATCTTGCATTCATCGAATAAGTCATGGAAGGCATTTAATAATTCATCAAATGATAAATCTGAATCTATTAAATTCGTTACCTCCTCTCCGATGGCCATTAAGGCGTAATGAGCAAATTGCTCGGTGTTCGACTCCTCTTCTTCGGACGCGCTCGAGTCATCCCACGTTGCTTTGAGTGCCTTCTTCTTTGATGTTCTCTTTTTGACTTGGGGACAATCCCTCTTGTAGTGTCCCGGCTTTTTGCACTCATAGCAAATAACTTGGTCCTTCTTGGGTTCAAGTTTATTTTTTGTGTCATTCTTAAACTTGTTTCTTTTAATGAATTTTTTTAATTTTCTTGTTAGAAGTGCCAAGTCATCGTCACAGTCCTCATCACTTAAGTTTTCTCTCAAGTGGTCTTCTGAAGTTCTAAGTGCCATATCCTTCCTGTTCTTTGGAAGAATGTCTTCTTGCTCTTCATGAGCTTTGTAAGTCATCTCGTAGGTCATTAATGACCCGATTAGTTCTTCAAGAGGGAAGTTGTTTAGATCTTTCGCCTCTTGAATAGTAGTGACTTTAGGATCTCAACTCTTAGGAAGGGATCCTAGAATCTTATTTATGAGCTCAAAATCCGAAAAACTTTTTCCGAGTCCTTTTAGACCGTTGACTATATCCGTGAAACGGGTAAACATATCGCCAATAGTCTCACTCGGTTTCATCCGGAAAAGTTCGAAAGAGTGTAACAAAAGATTGATTTTTGACTCTTTCACTCTACTTGTGCCTTCGTGAGTCACTTCGAGTGTGTGCCAAATATCAAATGCAGTTTCACAAATCGAAACACGGTTAAACTCGTTTTTATCAAGTGCACAAAATAAGGCATTCATAGCCTTTGCATTAAGAGCGAAAGCCTTCTTCTCCAATTCATTCCAATCGATCATTGGAAGAGAAGACTTCAAAAATCCATTTTCGACAAGATTCCAAAGTTCAAAATCCATAGAAATAAGAAAGATCCTCATTCGGGTCTTCCAATAGGTGTAGTCCGTCCCATTGAACATGGGTGAACGTGTAATAGAATGGCCCTCTTGGTTTCCGACATATGCCATCTCTCTTGGGTTTTAATCCGTTTGAGAGTTAACCCCGCTCTGATACCAATTGTTAGGATCAAGAGCACTAAGAGGGGGGGGCTGAATTAGTGCAGCGGAAAACCTTTTACGATTAAAACAAAATCTTTGTTCAATAAAAGTGATTTCAGTAAGAAAGTCGATTCGTAAATCACTTTAACTTTTGATTAAGCGAAATGCAGCAATGATATAAATGCAGTTTGCAGCTATGATTCAAATCAGATAGCAAGCACAAACTGAAATATGATATTCGTACGAAGAAACTGATTTACGTCTAAATGATGATTTGTAAATCACTTGATTAAGCGAGATGCAGTTTAAGCAAGGATATAAAGGCAGTTTGCAGTTATGATAGAAATCAAAACGTAAACGCAAACTGAAATATGATGATCGTACGAAAAAACTGATTTACATCTAAACGTCGATTCGAAAAGTGCAAAGCTTGAAACCTGATCGTATATGCACAGAAAGCAGTAAGCTTTTGAGGAGGTTTGCAGTAAATATAATATGCTCAAAGTAAATACAAACCGAGATTTAGAGTGGTTCCGTCAATCTTGACCTACTCCACTTTTGGCTTCCTCCACCGACGAGGTCACCGACGTCAACTAGAGGCCTTCCTTCAATAGGCGAAGGCCAACCACCCTTTTACAGTTTCACTCCTTTTGACGGGCTTAGGAGACAACCCTTAGAGAATTTTCTCTCCTCTCTTTACAGCTCAGAACTTGGAAGAAAAGAGGGAGAAGAACTTTTGGCCTTTACAACAATTTTGAGCTCTAAAAATCACAAAACAAGATCAAGATTTCGGTGTAAGTTCATGCCCTTTCAGTGCTGAATGGGTGGGGTATTTATAGGCCCCAACCCAGTTCAAATTTGGAGCTCAAAACTGTCAATTCCCGAAATTCCGGGATCAGGCGGTTGCACCTCCTGACTGAGGCGGTTGCACCGCTTGGCAGAGCTCGAAGACTGAGCCTCTGGGCGATGCTACCTCCTGTCAGGGGCGGTTGCACCTCCTGCTAGAGCTCGAAGACCGAGCTTAGGTGGTGCCACCGCCTGACTGAGGCGGTTGCACCTCCTGCCAAAGCTCGAAGACCGAGCTCAAGCGGTGCCACCTCCTATCAGGGGAGGTTGCACCGCCCAGTCTCGCTCGGAGACTGATCCCAAATGGTGCCACCGCCTGGCTGGAGCGGTTGCACCTGCCAGTCTCGCTCGGAGACTAAGCCCAGGCGGTGCAACCTCCTTCCTTGGGCGGTTCAACCGCCTGGCAGAAATCAGGGTCCGAATGGGTTGATCCATTCGACCCAATTTGGGTTTTTCAGGGGCCCAATTGCCCCAAGATTAATTTAATGGGATCACCTCCCATTTCCAACTTAATCATTGTGCTAACTACGATATTCCCTATGACATTTACTGCAATATGCTCCGGTGCATCAATCGCTTCTTCCGACGAGCTTCCGGCAAACTTCCATCGATCATCCGATGAACCCTCGGTGATACTCCTGTGGACTTCCGGCAAACTCCTGGACTTGCGACGATCCACTTGGCGAGTTCTGACGAGCTTCTTTGGCAAGCTCATGGACTTCTCGGATTTGTTCCCGCAGAACTTCCGATGACTGTCCGAACTTCCATCGAACTCTCGAACTCCCAACGTGATCATTGTCTTGACTCCGGCACAACTCCTGTTGCATGTCTTACTTTCATCGTAGTTACTCCTGCACACTTATCTCAACATATAGATTAGATAACAAATAACAATTGACTTCATCATCAAAATCCGAGATTCAACAATTTTCACATCCATCTACCAGATCTAATAATCATAGTTTGCTGCAATAGCAAAAAGAATTCGAATGGATTTTAGCATGAGTACAGGTGAGAATGTTTCGTCATAGTCAACACCTTGCCTTCGACGATATCCCTTAGTCACTAGCCTTATTTTATTGGTCTCTACCTTTCTATCTACTCCAATCTTTTTCGTAAAGATCCACTTGCAACTGATGGGTATAATACTCTCGAGCGCATCAGCTAGGTTCTAAACCTTGTTGGTGTATATGAAATCTATCTCAAAATTCATAGCTTCTTGCCACTTCGCAGAATCTATACTCATAATAACCCTCCTCGTGGGTCCAAGGATCAATATCCTTAACATCCTCTCCTCTAATATATCCCACATATCTCTTAGGAGGATGGGATACTCTACTAGACCTACATAAAATTGGAACTTGTGTGTTAGTGTCACGCTCCCTGAAATTTTAATATTATAAATCAGATCAATAATCCATTCCAGGATCCAAACACACATTTGAGGATATTGAGAAAAACATTCAAGTCATTCACATTCATAATTCCACAATTCTTAAAACCTATGTAGTTTAAAATCATATATCACATTACTCAATGAATCATAAAATCTAAAGCCAACTCACCCAAATAATAACCACCTCATAAATCCATAAGTGTGGTATTCTATACAATCACAAAAACTAATGTTTACCACATGTTCATATCATTACACAAATTTACTTAACACTCCAAAATCCAAAACATGAGAGGTTCTTTAAACTTTTACAAAACTTATAAGTTCATATTTACCATCAACATTCCATTAAACACCAAGTGTGCTTATATAACAAAACATATCATCCACTAAAGGTTTAACCAAAGTCTTCTAGCTTTCCACTATCGTAGCTCAACTTAGACATTCTAGCGAGCGACAAGCTATCCTGAAAAATTTATATAGCAACGGGGTGAGCACATAGAGCTCAGCAAGTGACTAACAAATCAATGGCGAAAAAGGATAATTTCATAGCAAATAATGTATCAAATATAAGGTAGGGATACAAGAATGTTGGGAAATCTTGGGGGTGACATCACATGCGCAGCGGAAGAACAAGAAAAACAAAATCCCCGATTCCCAAAGTGATGTTCGTTGTCGTGCGAAGATTGGTGCGCAAAATCCATGAAACTTAAAATTACGTATAGAGTAGATTGTGTTACCTAGGGAGATCGTATATCCCTGTTTCCTTACAGATCATTAGGAGAGGGTGAAGGAGGTCAAGCGTCCTCCTCTCTAGCGGTGATCCACACAGTAGGGCTACGACAATGCTCCTCAAAACTCCAGGCCTACTCTGAGGTGGAGAGGGGAAGGAGAATAGGATAGGCAAGCAAAGGCTCTAGCCTATAAGGCTCTGAATCCCTCCTATTTATAGAGGTCTCCTGTCAAACCCTAATGGATCCTCGCCTAGTGGGTATTGGATTTGCATCCAATAGCCCAAGCCTTTTAGATTAGTGGATCTCTATCCAATAATCTCTCATGGGCTCTTATTGGATCTCGTCCATGGGATCCAATAATTAAGGGGCTTATTGGATATCCAATAAGACAAGAGCTCCGTCGGATATCTCATATCTGAACCTCTACTCATCGCAATGCCTACCATATGTGTGTGACTCTCTAGGCCCAATATCGAGCTGGCCGTGAGTCATACCTATCAGAACTCCTTATAACTCAGTGAATTATTATCTCTGTAATAATTCACTTGACTCATCGACTATGGACATACTAGGATACTACGTCGTAGTCCCTAGACGATACAGGAGAATCCAATCCATTGGACCTATCTGTCCTCAGTTACCGTGTACCTATAGTCCCTCATCCATCTAATATCCCAGAGACCGTATATCGAGCATGGTGCTGTCAGACCCATACGGTTTCTACTCGAGTCTCGCTCTAATCAGAATCTCCCGGAGAATTCTTTTTCTCTCAAACTGAATGACCCTGGCTAGGGATTTGTCTGAGCAAGAACACATGGGATATTCCTCTTATGACGTCGAGAGTGGATGATCCTCTATCAATACTCAATAGCCCTCGTAAGGTCGACTACCACTCTCAATGACCAGTTGTACTAGATCTGGGACAGCCAAACCTATAAGTCTGGTATCAAAGAGTGGAGTACTCATATAGGATATCCTTAGTGTCCCAAGTCTAAGGACCAGAGACACCACTAGGACTACAGAATCCCTGTCTGACAATAAGGCCTCATCAACCATCCAGCATTCCATAAGCGGATCAATTAGTGAACTCATTCTCCAATGAGCACTGTATTGTATCCCTAGTGTCCCTATACGAGTAGCTATAAGACCAGTTGCATCCATCATATGGACGGGTATACAACACACCAGTTTGTCCGATTATCACGATGTCCCTCTCGAGTAACCTATGACCGGGATTATTTAGGATCTGTGTTTAAAGGTGAATTGATCTCATTATCATGATCTCATCACGATCTGATTCCCATTGCACAAATCCAAGGACATCACAATATATATATATATATATATATATATATATATATATATATATATATATATATATATATATATATATATATATATATATATATATATATATATATACATATATGCAATAGTTATAATGTGATATATGCCAAAATATAACAAGCAAAAAGATTCTGTATCAAGTCACACGTGCCATCACTCACGTGATTGGCTTGCTGAGCACCTATGACTAGCAATCTCCCACTTGACCTAAAGCCAATCACCTATGTGTTTGATCCCCATCAAACCCCTATGATGCTCGAAGACAATCTGAGACAACGACTTTGTCAGTGGATCTGCAATGTTATCTTCGGATGGAACTCTTTCCACTATCACATCCCCTCGGGTTACGATCTCTTTGGTAAGGTGGAATCTCCTTAGAACATGCTTAGATTTCTGATGAGACCTGGGTTCCTTTGCTTAAGCAATCACCCCGTTGTTGTCACAATATAAGGAGATTGGCTCCTTGCTACTCAGCACGACTCCCAAATCTTTGATGAACTTCTTCACCCAGACTCCCTCCATTGCTGCATCTGATGCAGCAATTTACTCCACTTCTGTGGTTGAGTCAGCAGTTGTATCTTGCTTGGATCTCTTTCAGTACACTGCTCCACCATTCAAGGTGTACACATACCCTGAATTTGACTTGCTATCATTGACATCAGACTGAAAACTTGAGTCTGTGTAGCCATCAACCTTAAGGCTATTACCTCCATATACTAGTAAAAGATCCTTAGTCCTTCTCAAGTACTTAAGGATACACACTTTACTGCTTTCTAGTGCTCCAAGCCTAGATCCGCTTGATACCTGCTCATGACACTCAGAGCATGCACTATATCAGGCTTAGTACATAGCATGGCATACATGATAGACCCTATTGCTGAGGCATAAGGTATCAAAACTCTTTGATCAGATCGAGGAGGTGAGTACTTAAGTACAGAGTTTACTCAGTTCCTCAAGGACCATGGGATATTATCCCAATGGACACCTCCTTATACACCTCAACTCAATGGTGTCTCTAAAAGGAGAAATTGTACGTTATTAGATACGGTACGGTCCATGATGAGTTTCGCTGACCTACCCGTCTTATTTTGGGGATATGCCCTAGAAATCGTAGCTTACCTTCTGAATAGAGTTCCAACTAAGTCAGTAGTGTCTACACCATATGAGATATGGAAAGAGAAAAAGCCTGATCTTAAGGTTGTTAAGATTTGGGGTTGCCCTGCCCATGTTAAAAGACACAACCCCGATAAGTTAGAATCAAGGACAAAGCGATGCAAATTTGTGGGATACCCCAAGGAAACTTGTGGGTATTATTTCTATCATCTCGAGGACCAAAAGGTCTTTGTAGCTAAGAGAGCAGTGTTCCTTGAGAAGGAGCACATTCTTGGCAGAGACAGTGGGAGAATGATAGAGTTGAGCGAGGTTGAAGAACCAAGCTCAAGCACCACTCTACAGTCCGAGTCTGTTCAGGTACCTAATACACAAGTTTCAACTTTACGCAGGTTTGATAGAGTATCCCATCCTCCTAAGAGATATATGAGACATATTAGAGGAGAGGATGTTGAGGATATTGATCCTCAGACCTATGAGGAGGCTATTATGAGTATAGACTCCGGGAAGTGGCAAAAAGTCATGAATTCTGAGATGGATTCTATGTACTCCAACAAGGTTTGAAACCTAGTTGATGCGCCCGAAGGTATTGTACCCATCGGTTGCAAGTAGATCTTTAAGAAAAAGATCAGAGTAGATGGAAAGGTAGAGACCTATAAAGCAAGGCTAGTGGCTAATGGGTATCGTCAAAGGCAAGGTGTTGACTACGACGAAACCTTCTCACCCGTAGCAATGCTAAAATCCATCAGAATTCTATTGGCTATTGCAGCACACTATGATTATGAGATCTGGCAGATGGATGTGAAAACCACATTCCTCAATGGGAACATCAAGGAGGAGGTGTGTATGATGCAACCTAAGGGATTCGTGTCCATGAACTGTCCAGATAAGGTGTGTAGGTTGCTTAGATCCATTTATGGACTAAAGCAAGCTTCCCAAAGTTGGAACATAAGATTTGATGAGGCAATCAGATCTTATGACTTCGTTAAGAACGAAGATGAGCCTTATGTGTACAGGAAGGTAAGTGGGAGCGCTATCACCTTTTTGGTATTATATGTGGATGACATCCTCATCATTAGGAATGACGTAGGAATGCTATCCACGGTAAAAGCTTGGTTATCTAGACACTTCTCCATGAAGGACTTAGGGGAAGCATCCTATATTTTGGGGATTAGAATCTATAGAGATAGATCCAAGAGGATGCTTGGCTTGTCCCAGTCCAAGTACATAGAAACTATTGTCAAATGGTTTGGCATGGAAAATTCCAAGAGAGGTCTCATACCGATGAGACATGGGATATCGCTTTCTACGAGTATGTCCCCAAAGACTCCAAAAGAAAGGGCGAACATGGATATGATACCTTATGCCTCAGGAATAGGGTCTATCATGTATATCATGCTATATACTAGGCCTGATACAGCGCATGCTCTAAGTGTCACGAGCAGGTATCAGGCGGATCCAGGCTTGGAGCACTAGAAAGCAGTAAAGTGTATCCTTAAGTACTTAAGAAGGACTAAGGATCTTTTACTAGTATATGGAGGTAGTAGCCTTAAGGTTGAAGGCTACATTGACTCAAGTTTTTCAGTTTGATGTCGATGATAGCAAATCGAATTCAGGGTATGTGTATACCTTAAATGGAGGAGCAGTGTGCTGGAAGAGTTCCAAGCAAGATACCATTGCTGACTCGACCATAGAGGCGGAGTTTAGTGCTGCATCAGATGCAGCAAAGGAGGGAGTCTGGGTGAAGAAGTTCATCACATATTTGGGAGTCGTGCCGAGTAACGAGGAGCCGACTTCCTTATATTGCGATAACTATGGGGCCATTATTGAAATAAGGGAACCCGGGTCTCATCAGAAGTGTTCTGAGGAGGTTCTAACTTATCAGAGAGATCGTAACCCGAGGAGATGTAGTAGTGGAAATAGTTCCATCCGAATATAACATTGCAGATCCACTAACAAAGCCGTTGTCTCAGATTGTCTTTGAACGTCCCAGGGGTCACATGGGGTTCAGACACATAGGTGATTGGCTTTAGTTCAAGTGGGAGATTGCTAGTCATAGGTGCCCGGCAAGCCAATCACGTGAGTGATGGCACGTATGACTTGATACAGAATCTTTTTGCTTATTATATTTTGGCGTATATCACTTTAGTGGCCTAGTACGTCCGTAGTCGATGAGTCAAGTGAATTATTACAGAGATAATAATTCATTGAGTTAGAAGGAGTTCTGACAGGTATGACTCACGGCCAGCTTAATATTGGGCCTAGAGGGTCACACACATATGGTAGGCATTTCGATGAGTAGAGGTTCGGATATGAGATATCCGATGGAGCCCTTGTCTTATTGGATATCCAATAAGCCCCTGAATTATTGGATCCCATGGATGACATCCAATAAGAGCCTATGAGAGATTATTGGATAGAGATCCACTAATCTAAAAGGCTTGGGTTATTCGATGCAGATCCAATACCCACTAGGCGAGGATCCATTAGGGTTTGACAAGGGACCTCTATAAATAGGAGGGATTCAGAGCCTCATAGGCTAGAGCCTTTGCTTGCCTCTCCTATTCTCTTTCCCCTCTCCACCTCAAAGTAGGCCTAGAGTTTTGAGGAGCATCGTCGCAGCCCTACTGTGTGGATCACCGCTAGAGAGTAGGATGCTTGACCACCTTCACCCTCTCCTAAGGATCTACAAGGAAACATGGATATACGATCTCCCAAGGTAACACAATCTACTCTATACGCAATTTTTTAGTTTCGCAGATTTTGCGCACCAATCTTCGCATGACGACGAACATCTCTTTGGGAATCGGGGATTTTATTTTATTGTTCTTCCGCTGCACATGTGATGTCGCCCCCAAAGATTTTCCCAACACCGTCAAGCTCCTAGACATCATGATGATTTTCTTGGCAAGTTTTGACGAGCTTCTCTAGCAAGCTCCGAGACTTCTCGGTTGGTTCCGAAAGAACATCCGATGAACGTCTGGACTTCCGACGAACTCTCGAACTCCCAACGAAGTTGTGTTCTTGACTCCGGGACTTTATTTTGCTTCATGCCTTGCTATCGTAGTTAATCCTGTACATGTAAAACACACTTTGATCTAGATAATTAATATTAAGTATTAATCATTTTGTTCGGCATGTCATTAGTCCCTCAACACTTCGTCCAATTCTTCGGTGCATCATATTCTCTTATGGTCTATTGACCAATCGGCCAATTGACTCTGCAACTCCGATATCCTTAGCGCAATATCCACTCTTCTTGGCCCGATGCCCGAATCCATGGCTCGAAGCCTTCTATCGATATGTCAATCGATCCTTCGGCCCAACGTCCAATCTTCTGATATGTTTTCCTCCGGCACAACATGATTCTTCCTGCTTTAATTGTCTCATCCTAATCAAAGCATCCGTCACTCAAAATGTAGATTAAATCATAAATACTATTAATTGATTTCATTATCAAAATATGAGATTAAAACAGATTGGTGTGCTGCATACCCGTCTATATGATGGATGCAACTGGTCTCATAACTGCTCCTGTGGGGACACTAGGGATATAGTTGCTAGTTATAGGTGCCCAGCAAGCCAATCATGTGAATGATGGCATGTGTGACTTGACACGCACTCTTTTTCCTTATTATATTTAGCATTTATCACTTTATATTGACTATTACATATATGTATGTATATATTGTGATGTCCCTAGATCTATGCAATGAGAATCGGATCATGATGTGATCATGATAATGAGACCGATTCACCTTTAAACACATATCCTAAATAATTCCGGTCATAGGTTACTCGAGAGGGACATCGAGATAATCGGACAGACTGGTGTGCTGTATACCCGTCCATATGATGGAGGCAACTAGTCTCATAGTTGCTTGTGTGGCGACACTAGGGATACAGTACAGGTGCTCATTGGAGAATGAGTTCACTGATTGATCCGCTTACGGAATACTAGATGGTTGATGATGCCTTATTGTCAAACAGTGATTCCGTAGTCCTAGTGGTTTATCTGGTCCTTAAACTTTAGACACCAAGGATGTCATATATAAGTGCTTCATTCTTTGATACCAGACTTATAGGTTTGGATGTCCCAGATCTAGTATACCCGGTCATCGGGAGTGGCAGTCAACCTTACGAGGGCTATTGAGTGCCGATAGAGGATCATTCACTCTCGGTGTCATGAGAGGAATATCCCATGCATTCTTACTCAGACAAATCCCTGGCCATCGTCATTTAGATTGAGAGAGAAAGAGTTCTCCGGGAGAATCCGATTAGAACGAGACTCGAGTAGAAACCGTATGGGTCTGACAATACCATGCCCGATATACGGTCTTTGGGATATTAGATGAATGAGGAACTATAAGTACATGGTAACTAAGGACAAACAGGTCCAATGGATTGGATTCCCTTATATCGTCTGGGGACTGCAACGTAGTGGCCTAGTACGTCCGTAGTCGGTAAGTCAAGTGAATTATGATGGAGATAATAATTCACTAAACCAGAAGGAGTTCTGATAGGTATGACTCATAGCCAGCTTAATATTGGGCCTAGAGGGTCACACATATATGGTAGGCATTGCGATGAGTAGAGGTTTGGATATGAGATACCCGCTGAAACCCCTATCTTATTGGATATCTAATAAGCCCCTGAGTTATTGGATCCCATGGATAAGATCCAATAAAAGCCCATGAGAGATTATTGGATTGAGATCCATTAATCTAAGAGGCTTGGGTAGTTGGATGGATATCCAATAGCCAATAAGGGAGGATCCATTAGGGTTAAGTTGATAGGGAACCTCTATAAATAAGAGGGATTCAATGGTTCATAGGTTAAAGCCTTTGCTTGCCTCTCCTATTCTCCTCCCCCTCTCCACCTCAGAGCAAGCTTAGATTTTGAGGAGCGTCATTGTAGCCCTGTTATGTGGATCACCGCTAGAGAGGAGGACACTTGACCTTCTTCACCCTCTCCTAGAGATCTGTAGGGATTCAGGGTTATATGATCTCCCTAAGTAACATAATCTTTATTATACGTAGTTTTCTGTTTTGTGGATTTTGTGCACTAATCTTCGCACGACGATAAACATCTCTTTGGGAATAGGGGATTTTGTTTTCTGTTCTCTCGCAACGCATGTGATGTCATCGCCAAAGATTTCTATAGTGGTATCAGAGCGAAGTTGTTTGTGCGATAGATTAGTTTTGAACTGCATGTGTTGTGCTTTAGAAAAGCCTTTGACGTCAAAATCATTGACGCAAAAGTGAGAAAGGGCAGCAACTATTGCTACCCTTGCTGTCGTCGCATATGGTAGCACTGCCATCTGCATGCAGGCAAGCCGCCTGCAATGGCAACCGCAAGGCCAGCCGCATGCAGGCAGGGTCGTAGGCACTGCGGCCTCTTGCATGGGGGCATTGCACCCGTGCGCAAGGGCGGCGCCTGCAGGTGCTGGACCCATGGGCAAAGGTGCCACGGGGTGAGGCGCCTACGGCCGCTGCGCCCACGGGCTAAGGCACCGTAGGGCAGTGGCACCTGCGGCCGCTGCTCCAGCGGGGTGACGTGCCACAGGGTAGCGGCGGCTGCGGCGCCTACGACTGCTGCTCCCTCGGGCAAAACCCCCCGCAGGGGTGGTCGCCCGGTGAGGCAGCACCGCCCGCGGGAGGGGGGGGGGTGCCCACCTATAGCTAAGATGACTGAGGGGAGACCGATTCATAACCATGTCCTAAAAATGATTGAGTAGATAGAGAAACTCACAGGTCTCTGAATGATCCTAGAGGATAGGAGGCAGAAAGCTCTATCAAGAAAGAGAAGTCAGTTCTCTACACTAGTGAGATTAGAAAGAAAAGGAAAGTAGAAAAGTCTCTTATGAAGGGCAAGGGCAAGGGCAGACCAAGTAAAGCAATGATTGCTAAGAAAGACCTGGCAAAGGACAAAGGCTAGTACTTCCATTATGGCAAAGATGGGCACTAGAAGAGGAACCGTAAAGAGAATCTTGCAGAGAGGGCAAAACAGAAGCTTGTAAAAGCTTCAGGTACATTCATGATAAATATCCAATTGTCGGATTTTTGTGATAGTGCAATGGTATTGGATACCGGTATTACTTATCGCATCTACAATTTGTTATAGATTCTAGCAAAGCCGAGGAGATTGGCATAAGGAACATTGCATAATGGTTTGTTTATGCTAGACACTACTCCACATATCATGAATGTAAGTGTATCTAATAGGAAACGAGATGAGGTGAACAGCGTATACTTGTGGCATTGTAAGCTAGGTCATATCCATGAGGGAAGGATTCAAAAATTGCTAAAGGATGGATATCGAGATCCATTTGACTATGAGTAATATGCAACTTATGAGCCTTGCCTTCATGGAAAAATGACCAACTCTCCATTTAGTAGAACTAACGAGAGAGCCATTGAGATGTTGGAACTCATATATAGTGATGTATGTGGACCTATGTCAACTCATGCTATTGGTGGTTGCTCCTACTTGATTACCTTCACTGATTATTGTTAGGATCAAGAGCACTAAGAGGGGGCGTGGGGAGGGGGGGGAGGGTGGGTTAATTAGTACAGTGAAAAACTTTCGATGACTTAAAATTGCGTTCATACGATAAAAACACGTTTGATGAAAAACTATTTTGGAAAGTTCTTCAACTTAAGATTAAGAGAAGTACAGTTGAAGAAAAGTAATGGAGGCAGTTTGCAGTTCAGATAGAGAGCAGAATGTAAATGCAAACCAAGATTTAGAGTGGTTCGGTCAATCTTGACCTACATCCACTTTTGGCTTCCTCCTCCGATAAGGTTACTAACATCCACTAAAGGCCTTCCTTCAATAGGCGAAGGTCAACTACCCTTTTATAGCTTTACTCCTTTTGACGGGCTTAGGAGACAACCCTTACAGATTTTCACTCCTCTCTTGAATGATCAAAACTTAGATGAGAAGAGGGAGAAGAACTTTTGGCCTTTTACAACACTTTTGAGCTCTCAAATTCTCAGAATAAGATCAAGATTTTAGTACCCTTTCATGCAGGAAAGGGTGGGGTTTATATAGGCCTCAATTGGTTTAAATTTAGAGCTCAAAAATGTCATCTACCAAATTTCCAAGGTCCTGGCGGTACTACCGCCATAACTGGGCGATACTACCGCCTGGCATTGCTTGGAGACCGAGCTCAGGCGGTATCACCGCTTGATAGGGGCGGTACCACCGCTCAACTTCGCTTGGAGACCGAGCTCAAGTGGTACCACTGCCTGACAGGGGCGGTACCACCGCCCAGCATTCCTAGGAGACTGAGCTCCTAGGTAGTGCCACTGCCGACCAGGAAATCTGGGTTCGAATAGGCTGATCCATTTAGCCCAATTTGGGTATGTCAAGGGTCCAATTGCCCCCAGATTAAGTTAACGGGATCACCTCCCATTCCTAACTTAATCTACATGCTAACTACGATATTTAAAGCATTAATACTGTAACTTGCTCCGGTGCGTCAATCGCTTCTTCCAGCGAGCTTCTAGCGAACTTCCGACGAACATCCGATAAACCCTCGGCGATGCTCCGACAGACTTTCGGCAAACTCCTGGACTTGCGACGATCCACTTGGCGAGTTCCGAATTGCTTCTTTGGCAAGCTCCTGGACTTCCGACGACCATCCGGACTTCCGTCGAACTCTCGAACCCCCAATGTGATCATAGTCTTGACTCCGACGCAACTCCTGCTGCATGTCTTACTGCCATTGTAGTTAATCCTGCATATGTAAAACAAACTTTGATCTAGATAATTAATACTAAGCATTAATCAAGTTGTCCGGCATGTTATTGGTCCCTCGACGCTTCGTCCGATTCTTCGGCGCATCGTCCTCTCTCGTGGCCTATTGCCCAATCGGCCAGTTGACTCCGCAACTCCGATATCCTTAGTGTAATATCTGCTCTTCTTGGCCCGATGCTCGAATCCATGGCCCAAAGACTTCTGTCAATATGTCGACCGATCCACCGGCCCAACGTCCAATCTTCTGACATGTTCTCCTTCAGCACAACTTGATTTTTCCTGCTTTAATTGTCTCATCCTGATCGAAGAATCTTACGTCACTCAAAATGCAGATTAAAACATCAACACAATTATCAATTGGTTTCATCATCGAAATATAAGATTCAACAATCTCCCCCTTTTTTATGATGACAACCAATTGATGACGGAGTTAAACTTAACTCCCGGAGTTTAACCAAACTCCCCCTATCAATATGCCTTATTGATAAAAACTCTTGGATTCAAACATCCAAGCAATATGTCATGATCAAATCATGACATACAATCAACATACTTCTCCCCCTTTGTCATCAACAAAAATGAGAAGTACAATTCATGTGTTTAAATATAAATTCAAATTATTGCATGAAAAACATGAAGTTTTATCATCATGCAATTTATAAGCGAGAAAATTTGACAAGTGTTACATCATGCTTAAAACATTCAAGCTATCAAGTTGTAGATATGCAAGGTAGCAAGATAGCATGTTCTACTTCATACAAGCTAGCAAATTTAAAGATGTGCAAGTTGGCATATTTGTTTTTCTTTGCGATAGGCAAGACAGCATTTCTTTATAATGTTCTAGATAGCAAGTTCTATATCATGCTAGCTAGCAAATTAGAGATGATCAAGAAAGCAACTCTTGCTTCTTGAAATATGCAAGTTGTAAGCTAGCAAATTTTTGCTTCCTTTGTAATATTTGAGCTAGCAATTTTGCTTTTGTTGCCAAGTACAAGTTAGCATGTTTTGCATTTTGAGATAGGCAAGATAGCACTTTTGGTATGCAAATTTATAGCATGCAAGCTATCAAATTTTATATATAAAGAAAGTTAGCAAAATTTTACATTTTTGAGGTGTGCAAGATGGACTATTTTGCCTCTTTTTGAAATGTGTAACTTAACAAACATTGCTTCTCTTGAGATTTGCAAGATAGCACTTCTTGCTTCCTTTTTTAGATTAGCAAGCTAGCAAGTTTGCCTTTTTTTTAAAATTGTGCAAGCTAGCATATTCGCTTTCTAGCACGTTTTGCTCCCCTTTTGTCATTATTAAAAAGAAGGGAAGACCCTTTATGGTAATTTCTAAATTATGACAAAGGTAAGATAACAAAGATGAAAAAATCAAGATGTGAGTGTCAAAATAATTTTTTATCATTAATATTTAATCATTGCATGCATTATTATCATAAGTGTTTCATGCATTCATATCATCACATGAAGAATATTAAAAAAAAAAAAATTGGGTGATGAGATAAACATTTCATGAATACAAGGAATTACATAAAAATCATATCATGAAAGATTAGAATATGTGAATATCAAAAGGCATGATTTCTTTTTGACAAACCTCCTCATAAATAATCAAAAGAAAATCTTAGGAGATCGATTAAAGAAAAATCTTGATTCATAATAAAATTTTATGTATCAAACATCAAGAAATCAAGATGATGATTCATAAAAAATATCACAAGTTATATTCAAGAGAAAATTCATCATTCATTTTCAATTCATTCAATTCATCAAATCAACATTTCTTGGATATCCATGTTATCAAAACATGGTTTCAAATCTTTAACGTATAACATGCATAAATTCAAAAATCGAAAGGAGAAGGGAAGAATTCAAAGGTACAAAGATTTCAACCATCTCATAAACAAATGAAGGATCAAGTCATGAATCCAAAATTCCATGAATCATTTCGACAAATCTCCTTTTAAATAATCAAAATGATCATCAAAGGAAATCTCATGTTATTCCAAGAAATCAAGATCATGATTTTGACAAAACTCATTTAAAATTCAAATCATCAAAATCATTTTTATGGTTCACAAAATTCATAACATAAGTAGATTCATGATTTCATTGATAATATATCCCCCCCCCGCCCATTTTTTTGAAGTGTTTCATTTTAAGTAATTGATTTCATATTAGCATAATTTTTCATTTATGTCAAATAAAAACATGCATCAACGTTTAGGATCGAAAAATGAATTTTGTCATAAAACCATCAAGACCAATAAATCACAAAAATCATCATGTATAAATTTAAAATCTCATGCATAAAATTGTTAATCATGGTATCAAAATATTTAATATTTTTATTACATCATTATGCATTACTTCAAATCAAACATGATTTTATTTAATCAAAATCGAGAAATGACAATGGAAATCAACATGATACACATTATTACTTCTTAACCACATATAGCATGATTTCATAAGGTATTTTTAATCAAAATCATTTTGTTTATCATAAACATATAATTTTCATAATTATTTTCAAAATTACTAGAATGATAAGCATGATTCCTAATTTTTACATTTTTATTATTAAATTATTAAACTTGTAATTTTCAAGAAAATTAATTCTAAACTAAATAAAAAAGGAAAATACATTATGAAAAATATCATGTAATTTCAAAATAAATTAAAGGTATCTTGATTACCTCATCATCGAATGCCGTTAAAGCATAGTTTGCCATCTCGCCTTTCTTGATTTTCTCCTCGTCTTCGGAGGAGTTTGATTCATCCAAATTTTTGTTCTTCTTCTTACATTCAAAGCAAGTAGTTGTGTTCTTTTTGTTTTTAAATTTTTGTTTCATAATTTTCATTGAAAGTTCGAGTTCACCATCACTTGAGCTTATGCTCGAGTGGTATTCAAATGTTCTATGTCCCAAATCCTTCTTGTTCTTTGGAAGGTGGTTCTCAAGTTCTTCACGTGCATTGCACGTTACTTCATAGGTCATCAAAGACCCTATTAGTTCTTTGAGAGAGAAATGGTTCAAATCTTTTGATTCTTGAATAGCGATTACTTTTGAATCCCAAGTTTTAGAAAGTGAGTGCAAAATCTTGTTAACGTGTTCAAAATTCGAAAAACATTTGCCAAGAGCTTTTCAACCATTGATGACATCCGTAAAACGGGTATACATGTCAACAATGGTTTCGCTTGGCTTCATTCGAAAAAGCTCGAAATCATGCATTAAAAAATTAACTTTAGAATCCTTAACACTACTTGTGCCTTCATGTGTGATTTCAAGAGTGTGCCATATGTCGAAAGCCGATTCACAAGTAAAAACCCGATTAAACTCGATTTTGTCTAAGGCGTAAAATAGAGCGTTTATAGCTCTAGCATTTAAAGAATATATCTTCTTCTCCAAATCATTCCAATCTTTCATTGGAAGAGAAGATATTTTAAAACCAAATTCGATAATGTGCCATAAATTCAAATCCAACGAACGCAAGAAAACTCTCATTCGAGTTTTCCAATAAGTATAGTCCGTCCCATTGAAAAGGGAGGATGAATGAGAGAGTGACCCTCTTGGTTACCGAAAAGAGCCATTTCTCTTGGGTGTTAATCCAAGTGAAAAATAACCTAGCTCTGATACCAATTGTTAGGATCAAGAGCACTAAGAGGGGGGGGGGAGGGTGAATTAGTGCAGCAGAAAACTTTCGACGATTTAAAACGATATTCGTACGATAAAAACACTTTCAATGTAAAACCATTTTAGAAAGTTCTTCAACTAAAGATTAAGCGAAGTACAGTTGAAGAAAAGCAATGGAGGCAGTTTGCAGTTAAGATAGAGAGCATAATGTAAATGAAAACCGAGATTTAGAGTGGTTCGGTCAATCTTGACCTACATTCACTTTTGGCTTCCTCCTCCAATGAGGTCACTGATGTCCACTAGAGGCCTTCCTTCAATAGGCGAAGGCCAACCACCCTTTTACAGCTTTACTCCTTTTGATGGGCTTAGGAGACAATCCTTATAGGTTTTCACTCCTCTCTTGAATGATCAAAATTTAAATGAAAAGAGGGAGAAGAACTTTTGGCCTTTACAATACTTTTAAGCTCTCAAATTCTCAAAATAAGATCAAGATTTCAGTGCCCTTTCATGCAGGAAAGGGTGGGGTTTATATAGGCCCCAACTAGTTTGAATTTAGAGCTTAAAAATGTCATCTCCCGGATTTTCGAGGTCCTGGCAGTACTACCACCATAACTGGGTGATACTACCACCATAACTGGGCGGTACTACCGCTTGGCATTGCTCGGAGACCGAGCTCAGGCGGTACCACTGCCTGACAGAGGCGGTACCACCGCTCAGCTTCGCTCGGAGACCGAGCTCAGGCGATACCACCGCCTAACAGGGGTGGTACCACCGCCCAGCATTCTGGGAGACTGAGCTCCTAGGCGGTGCCACCGCCAGCCAGAAAATCTAGGTTTGAATGAGCTTATCCATTCGGCCCAATTTGGGTCTATCAAGGGCCCAATTGTCCCTAGATTACGTTAATGGGATCACCTCTCATTCCTAACTTAATCTACATGCTAACTATGATATTTAAGATATTAATACTGCAACTTGCTCCGGTGCGTCAATCGCTTCTTCCGGCGAGCTTCAGGCGAACTTTCGGCGAACATCCGACGAACACTCGATGATGCTCCGGCGGACTTCCAACAAACTCTTGGACTTGCAACGATCCACTTGGTGAGTTCCGACGAGCTTCTTTGGCAAGCTCCTGGACTTCTCGGATTTGTTCCCGCAGAGCCGTCGATGATCGTCCGGACTTCCGTCGAACTCTCGAACCCCCAATGTGATCATGGTCTTGACTCTAGTATAACTCATGCTGCATGTCTTACTGCCATCGTAGTTAATCTTGCACATGTAAAACAAACTTCGATCTAGACAATTAATACTAAGCATTAATCAAGTTGTCCGGCATGTCATTGGTCCCTCGACGCTTTGTCTGATTCTTTGTGCATCATCCTCTCTTGCGGCCTATTGCCCAATCGGTCAGTTAACTCCGCAACTCCAATATCCTTTGTGCAATATCGGCTCTTCTTGGCCCGATGCCCAAATCCACGGCCCGAAGCCTTCTATCGATACGTCGACCGATCTACCGGCCCGGCATCCAATCTTCTGACATGTTCTCCTACCGCACAACTTGATTTTTCCTGCTTTAATTGTCTTATCTTGATCGAAGCATCTTGCGTCACTCAAAACGTAGATTAAAACATCAACACAATTATTAATTGGTTTCATCATCAAAATACGAGATTCAACAATTATTTCCCAAGATATGGATATGTGTACATAATGAAGTACAAGTCTCAGGCCTTTGAGAAATTCAGAGAGTATATGAATGAAGTGGAGAACCAGACTGGAAAGAGTATCAAGACTCTTCAATCAGATTGAGGAGGTGAGTACTTAAGTATAGAGTTTACCTAGTTCCTCAAGGACCATGGGATTTTATCCCAATGAACACCTTCTTATACACCTTAGCTTAATGGTTAGTTTGAAAGGAAAAATTGTACACTGTTAGACATGGTACGATCCATGATGAGTTTAATTGACCTACCCATCTCATTCTGGGGATATGCCCTAGAGACCACAGCTTACCTTCTGAATAGAGTTCCAACTAAGTCGGTAGTGTCTATACCATATGAGATATGGAAAGAGAAGAAGCCCGATCTTAAGGTTATTAAGATTTGGGGCTGCCTTGCCCATGTTAAAAGACACAACCCCGATAAGTTAGAATCAAGGATGGAGCTGTGCAAGTTCGTGGGATACCCCAAGGAAACTTATGGATATTATTTCTATCATCTTAGTGACCAAAAGGTCTTTATAGCCAAGAGAGCGATGTTCCTTGAGAAGGAACACATTCTTAGCAGAGACAATGGGAATACAATAGAGTTGAGTGAGGTTGGAGAACCTAGCTCAAGCACCACTCTACAACCCGAGTCTATTCAGGTACCTAATACATAAGTTTCAACCTTACGTAGGTCTGGCGGAGTATCTCATCCTCTTGAGGGATATGTGGGATATATTAGAGGAGAGGATGTTGAGGACATTGATCCTCAGACCTACGAGGAGGCTATTATGAGTATAGACTTCGAGAAGTGGCAAGAAGCTATGAATTTTGAAATGGATTCTATGTACTCCAACAAGGTTTGGAACCTAGTTGATGTGCCCGAAGGTATTGGACCCATCGGTTGCAAGTAGATCTTTAAGAAAAAGATCAGAGTATATGGAAAGGTAAAGACCTATAAACCAAGGCCAGTGGCTAAGGGGTATCATCAAAGGTAAGGTATTGACTATGACGAAACCTTCTTACCTATAGCAATGTTAAAATCCATCCAAATTCTATTAGTTATTATAGTATACTATGATTATGAGATCTAGTAGATGGATGTGAAAACTGCATTCCTCAATGAAAACCTCGAGGAAGAGGTGTATATGATACAACTCGAGAGATTTGTGTCCAAGGACTACCCAGATAAGGTGTGCAGGTTGCTTAGATCCATTGATGGACTAAAGCAAGATTCCCAAAGTTGGAACATAAGATTTGATGAGGCAATCAGATCTTATGACTTCGTTAAGAACGAAGATGAGTCTTGTGTGTATAGGAAGGTAAGTGGGAGCGCTATCACCTTTTTAGTATTTTATATGGATAACATCCTGATCATTGGGAATAATGTAGGAATGCTATCCACAATAAAGGCTTGATTATCTAGACACTTCTCCATGAAGGACTTAGGGGAAGCATCCTATATCTTGGGGATTCAGATCTATAGAGATAGATCCAAGAGGATGCTTGGCTTGTCCCAATCCAGGTACAAAGAAACCATTGTCAAAAGGTTTGGCATGGAAAATTCCAAGAGAGGTCTCATACTGATAAGACATAGGATATCACTTTCTATGAGTATGTCCCCAAAAACTCCTAAAGAAAGGGTGAACATGGATAGGATACCATATGCCTCAGCGATAGGGTCTATCATGTATGTTATGCTATGTACTAGGCCTGATATAGTGCATGCTCTAAGTTGTAGGTATCAAGTGAATCCAAGCTTGGAACACTGGAAAGCAGTAAAGTATATCCTTAAGTACTTGAGAAGAACTAAGGATCTTTTACTAGTATATGGAAGTCGTAGCCTCAGGATTAAAGATTACATGAACTCAAGTTTTCAGTCTAATATCAATGATAATAAGTCGAATTCAGGGTATGTGGATACCTTGAATGGAGAAGTAGTATGCTAGAAGAGTTCCAAGCAAGAAACTACTACTGACTCGACTGTAAAGGCGAAGTATATTGCTGCCGTAGAGGCAGCAAAAGAGGGAGTCTGGATGAAGAAGTTTATCACAGATCTGGGAGTCGTGCTAGGTAGCAATGAGTCGATTCTCTTATATTGTGACAACTACAGGGCAATTACTCAAATAAGGGAACTCAGGTCTCATCAGAAGTGTTCTGAGGAGGTTTTAGCTTATTAGAGAGATCATGACCCGAAGAGATATAGTAGTAGAAAGAGTTCTATCTGAAGATAACATTATAAATCCACTAATAAAACCATTGTCTCATATTGTCTTTAAGCATCATAGGGGTCTAATAGGGATCAGACACATAGGTGATTGGCTTTAGGTCAAGTGGGAGATTGCTAGTCATATATGTCCTGCAAGCCAATCATGTGAGTGATGGCACGTGTGACTTGACACATAATCTTTTTGCTTATTATATTTTGACATTTATCATTTTATATTGACTATTACATATATATATATATATATATATATATATATATATATATATATATATATTGTGATGTCCTTGGATCTATGCAATGGGAATCAGATCGTGATGAGATCATAATAATGAGACTGATTCGCCTTTAAACATAGATCCTAAATAATCCTGGTCATAGGTTACTCGAGAGGGACATCGAGATAACCGGACAGACTGGTGTGCTATATACCCGTCAATATGATGGATGTAGCTGATCTCATAGCTACTCATGTGGGGACACTAGGGATACAGTACAGGTGCTCATTGGAGAATGAGTTCACTGATTGATTTGCTTACGAAATGCTGGATGGTTGATGATACCTTATTGTTAGACAGTGATTCCGTAGTCCCAATAGTGTATCTGGTCTTTAGACTTAAGACACCAATGATGTCTTATATGAGTGCTCCATTCTTTGATACCGAACTTATAGGTTTAGATGTCCTAGATCTAGTACAGCCGGACATCGGGAGTGGCAATCAACCTTACGAGGGCTATTGAGTATTGATATAGGATCATCCACTCTCGGTGTCATGAGTGGAATATCCTATGTATTCTTGCTCAGACAAATCCTTGGCCAGGGTCATTCGGATTGAGAGAGAAATAATTCTCCGGGAGAATCCGATTAGAGCGATACTCGAGTAGAAACCATATGGGTCTGACAACACCATGCAAAGTATACAATCTCTGGGATATTAGATGGATGAGGGACTATAGGTACATTGTAACTGAGGATAGACAGGTCCAATAGATTGGATTCCCCTATATCGTTTGGGGATTACGGCGTAGTGGCCTAGTACGTCCACAATCGATGAGTCAAGTGAATTATTATAGAGATAACAATTCATTGAGCTAAAAGGAGCTCTAACAGGTATGACTCACGACCAGCTCGATATTGGGCCTAGAGGGTCACACACATATGGTAGGTGTTGCGATAAGTAGAGGTTCGGATGTAAGATATCCGCTGGAGCCCCTATCTTATTGGATATCCAATAAGCCCTTGAATTATTGGATCCCATAGACGAGATCCAATAAAAGCCTATGAGAGATTATTAGATATAGATCCATTAATCTAAAAGGCTTGGGTAGTTGGATGAAGATCCAATACCCAATATGGGAGGATCCATTAGGGTTAAGTTGATAGGAGACCTCTATAAATAGGAGGGATTCGGTGGTTCATAGGCTAGAGCTTTTGCTTGCCTCTCCTATTCTCCTCTCTCTCTCCACCTCAAAGCATGCTTGGAGTTTTGAGGAGCGTCGTCGTAGCCCTACTGTGTAGATCACTGCTAGAGAGGAGGGCGCTCAACCTCCTTCACCCTCTCCTAGAGATCTGCAAGGATTCGGGGATATACGATCTCCCTAGGTAACACAATCTTTACTATACGTAGTTTTCTATTTCGTGAATTTTGCGCATCAATCTTCGCATGACGATGAACATCTCTTTGGGAATAGGGGATTTTGTTTTCTATTCTTCTATTGCGCATGTGATGTCGCCCCCAAAGATTTTCCAACATCATACCTGTCAGAACTCCTTCTGGCTTAGTAAGTTATTATCTCTATAATAATTCACTCGACTCATCGACTACAGACATACCATATCACTACGTTATAGTCCCAAGACAACATAGGGGAATCCAATTTATTGGACCTATCTAAACTCAATTATCGTGTACCTATAGTCTCTTATTTATCTAATATCCCAGAGACCATATACCGGGCATGGCGCTATTAGACCCATATAGTTTCTAATCGAGTCTCGCTCTAATCAGATTCTCCTAGAGAACTCTTTCTCTCTCAATCCGAATGACACTAGCTAAGGATATGTTCGAGCAAGTGTTGAATCTCATATTTTGATGATGAAATCAATTAATAAATTATTTGATCTAATCTATATGTTGAGAAAATTATGCAAGATTGCCTACAATAGCGGTAAGACATAAATCAAATATTGTGCCAGAGTTAAGATTGAGATTTCATTGGGAGTTCGAAAGTTCGACGGAAGGTTGGACGTTCGTTAGAAGTTCTGTCAGAATTAATCGAGAAGTCTAGGAGCTTGGTAAAGAAGCTCATCGGAACTCACCAAGAAGATTGCCGTGAAGTCTAGGAGCTTGCCGAAAGTCCATCGGAACATTGATGAGAGATCGTCGGAAGTTCACCGGAAGATCGCTAGAAGCTCGTCATAAGGACAATTGACATACTGAACCAAGAATACTTTGTTAAATGTCTTAATTATCATAGTTAGATCTTAAGTTGAGTTAGAATTGGTAGGTAATCCCACTAACTCAGTTAGGGGCCAATTGGGCCCTTAATAGGACTGAGTTGTACCAATTAAACAAGCTCATTCAGCACCTAAAGTCACGGCTAGCGGTGGCACCGCTAGGGTCGACGGTGGCACCGCTTGGGACTCGATCTCCTAGGTGCTTTAGGCGATGGTACCACCAATAGTTAATGCTGTCAAGTGGTGGTACCACCCTTTCAAGCGTTGGTACCGCCAAAGCTTGGTATTCGAAGCTCTATCAAGTAGTAGTACTGCCCAATGTCAGTCTATAGGTGGTAGTACCACCCAATAATGATGGTGGTACCACCAGTACCCCAAAATCCGGGGATGTGACATTTTTTTGCTCCAATTCTGAATCCATTGGAGCCTATAAATACCCCACTCTTTTCTGCATGAAAGGGCACGAAAAGTGTGAACAAAATATTGAAGTCTTGGGGTGTGAAAGTATTATAAAAGTGAAAAGAGTCCTCCTCCTCCTTTTTTAAGTGTTGTGATCATTCAAGAGATATGTGAGACTTGTAAGGGTTTATCTCCTAAACCCGTGAAAAGGAGAAAGTGCTGTAAAGAGGTGGTTGGTCTTCGCCTATTGAAGGAATATCATTAATGGATGCTAGTGACCTCGACGGAGGAGGAATCGGAAGTGGATGTAGGTCACAATGACCGAACCACTATAAATTCTGATGTGCTCATTTCCATTCTGCTTTTCATTACTACCATTACTTTCTAAACTAATTGCTAGTTTATTTACTTTAAATTTAAGCACTTTCCAAGGTTGGTTTTCAACGAATGAAAATTTTATAAAACTGATGATTTTTTTCACTACACTAATTCACCACCACCCCCCCCCCTCCTCTCTTAGAGCCGCTCTTGATCCTAACAACAAGAACATATAGGACATTTCTCTCATGATACCGAGAGTATATAATCCTCTATCGACGGTCATGAGTCCTCGTAAGGTTGGGTACCACTCCCGATGATCAGTTGTGCTAGATCTGAAACCTCCAAACCTATAAGTCTGGTATTAAAGAATGAAGTACTCATATAGGACATCCTTGGTGTCTCAAATCTAAGGACCAGATACACCATTAGGACTATAGAATCACTGTTTGACAATAAGGCATCATCAACCATCCAACATTCTATAAGCGGATCAATCAATGAACTCATTCCCCAATGAGCACCTGTACTATATTCCTAGTGTCCCCAAATGAGCAGCTATGAGACCAACTGCATCCATCAAATGGACGGGTATATAGCACACCAATCTATCCGATTATCTCGAGTAACCTATGATCGGGATTATTTAGGATCTTTATTTAAAGGCGAATCGGTCTCATTATAGTAATCTTATCACGATCCGATTCTCATTGCACAGATCCATGGACATCATAATATATTCAAGCAATATGCAATATAAAGTGATAAAATGTCAAATACTAATAATAAGTAAAAAAACTATATGTCAAGTCACACGTGCCATCACTCACATGATTGGCTTATAGGGCACCTATGACTAGCAGTAGTTTACGGGGCTAATTGAGTTAGTTTTTGGTATAATCATGCTAACTCAATTATGGGTCAATTGGGACTATTTTGGACTAAGAAAAAGACTCATTCGATGACCCAAAAGTTGGGTCAAGTAGTAGAATCGCCAAACTAGCAACGGAATCGTCTATGAGCTGTAAAAGTCAAAAGCTCAATCTCCAAGGCTGTCAGGTGGTAGTACTGCCCAATGTCAATATGTTAGGCAGTGGTACTGCCAGATTGAGTAGTGATACCACCCAGTGTCAAACTAATAGGCGGTGGTACCACCCAGTACTGGTGGTGGTATCACCAGTACTCCGAAAACCCATGGATTTAAAGTTTGGCTCTAATTTTTGAAGTCATTTGGGGTATATAAATATACCACAAATTTTTGCTTGGGCACAATAAGAAAGTGGAACAAAAACTCTATGCTTCTAAGGTTGTAAACTCTTTTAAAGTATAGTGTCCCTCCTAGAGCTTAGAGATAGTCCTAAGGCAGGTGTTTGAGGGAATACTTATAAAAAAAAGGTTTAAATATTCTCTCTTGAGCAAAAGGAAAAAGAGTTGTAAGGGTAGTTAATATTCGCCCATTGGAAAAAACTTCAGTAGTGGAAGCCGGTGGTCTTGAGTGAAGAGGAATCAGAAGTGGACGTAGGTCACGACGACCGAACCACTATAAATCGATGTGCATTTACTTTATGCTTTTCATTCTTATTACAAACTAATTTACTTATTCACTACACTTACGAATGTTTTCAAGTCAAACGTCTTTCTGATATGAGCTTTATCAAATGAAGTTTTCCGAATCGACATAATTTTACGTAAGCACTAATTCTGCCCCCCCCCTC